>NW_021771151.1:305-474 GCF_005508785.2 Acyrthosiphon pisum | reverse complement strand
TGTCGACATTTTAACATTTAACCTGTCGACTTTTCGTGCCACATCTGTATTACATACACTTATAAATATTCAATTAATATGTTCATGTAAAACACACATTATATCATTATATCATAATAAAAATTATAAATTAATATATTGTTTTTTATTTTTTTTTAAGGAGAAGATC
>NW_021771151.1:0-205 GCF_005508785.2 Acyrthosiphon pisum | reverse complement strand
ACGAATGCAGGGTCATTGCAGGTGACAGTGGCGCAACCAGGATTTATTCAAGGGGGAGGGGGTCTAAAAAAATGTATTTAACTACAGTTATTCTGATCTTTTCCAAGTATATACATACATTTTATTTCTTAATAAACACTATTTATCGGGTTTATGGCCAATAAAATAAGTAAAAAGACTGCTACGATTTTCTTCAAGAGTATCT
>NW_021771150.1:3520-8635 GCF_005508785.2 Acyrthosiphon pisum | reverse complement strand
CCCGGCGAACTAATGTAGTTTTAAATACATCGTTCCTGGAATAATATGGAACCTGTTTAACGTGGAAATGGAAACAATATTTTGTCATGAACCTGTATATCATGGAAATATGTACATGTACTATTTTAAAATTATCAGTCAATGAATATAATCTATATCAATTATATAGATTATTTCGTTGCAATAAGTTTATTTTATCGATTAGTGTCGTAGTAGTGTTCTGACGTAAGGTGCGTATAGACGTATATTCAATATGACGTCCAAAAATAAATGTTTAACACTAAATGAAAAAATTAAACTAATTGAGTCAAGTGAAAAAGATAAGAAGAAATGTTCGCATTGGATCAAAATAATGAAAATGAACTTCTTGAATCAATTCTGAACTTGAAAAATTTAGTAGAAAAGAAAATGGCAAGTCAAATAACAAAACAAAAAACATTGGATGAATTTTGGAGTAAGGATTAATAAATAATATGTAAAATATATGAAATAAAAATGAATTAATAATAAATAATAAATTATATGTAATAAAGATCTATTGTTAATTTTTTTTTTTACAACCTGTATTAAATGGAAACCTGTCTAAAATGGAAAAAATATCCGGTCCCAACCGTTTCCGTTTTACACAGGTTTTACTGTATTACGAATAATTAATAATAATCGTCAATCGTAACCGTTTGAATCACAAGTCGAAACTTACAATATAATAACTATATATTGTATATATTATTATTATTCGAAGCCTATTTAATGTAGTATAGTCACAACTAATTCGCACCGTTCGACAGATAACTGTAAATATTATTTTATTTACCACGGGTAACCGCTACCTCAAGTTTAAGCAGCCGCAGTAAAACATGCACACGTGTAATATTTTTGTTTTTGGAACTTACAAAAAAAAAAAAAAAGGTAAGAGGCCGACTCACCCAGATCACGATGCTCAGACAGAATATCGTGTACTTCAACAGGTTGATGTGCTTCTCCAATTTGGCTGCGGATTTGGCCAAGGCGTTCTGCGCACTCACCACGGCCATTATTATTCCGTCTCGTCGATGGCACTCTCAGATCCACTAGCCGTAGACGACACGACCGTTGACGTTTTTTTATTAATTTTTTTACGACGATGTGATTTTCGCGATTTTTCGTCTTTCGATGTCGTCGAATTTTATCCCACTTACAACCGTCGTCGGTACGCGAACAAAACGAACTGATCCTCGTGGAAATCGGCCGCCGTACGCCGACAAGTGGCCCGATAACAGTTCGATGTAGATATAAGACGTCTACAGGTAGGTACGTTATTTACACTGCACAGCCGCGCCTAAGTCTCTCGACATTCCGATGGCGAAAACTTCGTTATCTTTTCACGACGAAACACTATTTTCCGTATCTATTGCAGCCGTCGCCTACATATTAATAACATTAATAATAACAATACAATATATTATTGTGTGACTAATAATATGGTTTACCGTCGCATCAACGATGTGCGCTCCGACACGTTATAGTAATTATAGTTACTGCATCGACTTCGACTATTGACTATATATATGACTAGGGCTAGGGACTTCATGCCCTTAAAAACCTTAAAATATGCATGCACTTATGCTCTAGAGAATCACTAATTAATATGCTATTAAAATAATATGCATTAAAAAAAAAAATCATATAGTACCTATTGAATAAAACCTTTTTATTTTAATATCTAGCTAATATTTTCAAAATTTTAAGTTGTAATTTATAATAAAAATCTTGTTTATAACAAATAATTGATAGTTTTCTTTTCCGATTTTTTTTCTTCTTACATCGAGTTTTTGTGAATCACGCATGCGGCGTAACGATAAGTAACAAAATAGTGATGGCGATGGCGAGGAAAACAAACACTAATTTCAAAATATTTGTTTTCTATAAATGAAACCATCATACTTATATTTACATTTAAAATTAGTTTTTTATAAAATCACACTTATAGGTATATTATATAAAAAAAAAAAATGTCAAATATTCGCTTGTAAGTGAAAAAATTGTCAAATATGCCAATTGATACGCAACTATAAATTTGAAATATAATCTCGCATTGCTGTGAAACAAATTTCTATATAACTTAGCTATGTTATTAATGATTATTTCAAAACATGCAAACTCTTAGAAGTCCTTAGCCCTATATATGACCACTACGAGAGCACTTGCTGCGTTTGTATGAAAAACTATGGTGTTGTTATACCCGACTTTAGGGAATAGATTTATGTGCAAACGCTTATATGTATTGGAATGAAATATTAGAAATTAGATGAGAATTTTCGCCGATTTAGATAATTCTGATTAAAAAAAACACTAAACGTATTTTCAATTTCCCATGTTTCGTATAGTATGTCTCAACGTTGTTTTGCACGTTTGATACATGTGTTTTATAATTTTATAGTCCAAATTTTTGTTTCAACTTATATTTTAACGTCAACAGCCACATACATTTATCGTTTTTAAAATTACTTATGAGTTATGATAGAGGGTGATAATTTACCTGTTATTAGTTTAAACTATGGTGTTGTTACACCCGACTTTAGGGAATAGATTTATGTGCAAACGCGTATATGTATGGAACGAGTTATTAGAAATTTTATGAGAATTTTCGACGATTAAGATCATTCTTATTAAAATAGTTGTATATTTTTCAATTTCGCACGTTTTGTACAGTATAATGTTTCACTGTTGTTTTGCATATTATGTAATACACATTTGTAATTTTAAAGTGCAACAGATTTATGTGCAATCGCGTATGTGTATTGGAATGATATATTTTTAGAATTCGATGAGAATTTTCGCCGATTTAAATCATTCTTATTAAAATAACACTAATTGTAATTTAAATTTCGCACGTTTTTTATAATACTTGTTTACGTTGTTTTGCATATTAAATACATATATTTTATAATTTTACAGTGCATATTTTTGTTTCAATTTATATTTTCACGTTCACAGCCACATACATTTATCCTTTATCAAATTACTTATGAGTTATGCTAGCGGGTAATAACTTATATATTATGAGTTTAAACTATGGTGTTGTTATACCCGAATATAGGGAACGGGTTTATGGGCAAACGCGTGTGTGTATTGGAATAAGCTATTATTAGAAATTGTATGAAATTTTTCGCCGATTTAGATCATTCTTTTCAAAATAACACTAGATTGTATTTTCAATTTCAAATGTTTTGTATAATATTTTTCAACTTTGTTTTGCATATTCACTACATACTTTTATCATTTATCAAATTACTTATGATTAGTGGGTAATAATTTACATATTATTAGTCTAAATCAGGTACTGGAACATTGGTTATTTTCAGTGGAAGATATAAGCGCCAAAATGAGATAAGAAAAAAAAAATTATCGTAGGAATGCGCTCAAATCATATCGCAAGAAAGCGCCAAAATCCTAGATACCTGTTTGCCAAATTTAATAAATATTAAACAATAAATATTAAATTTAGAACTATCTATTATATTTTAATATATTAATATATTAATATATTTTAACAATTTATTATTGAAAACGTTTTGAAAGACCGAAAAAATCAACCGATTTATTCAAATTGTATTTATTTGTATGTATATTATATTTTAACAATTTATTATTGTTATAATTATAATTTATTAATTTCCATTATATTTACTGACAAATAACTACTTGTATAAAATATTAATTTTCGCGCAAATGATATGTAATTTTTTACGGATCCGGTTCCTAGAGAAACTAAAATCTCGGTTATGGTTACTTTCAGGTTTTTAATTTTTAATTTTAAACTTTAAAATTGGATAAAATTAAATAACAATGTGGAATATCGGTCTACAATGTTTATATTGATAAAATTACAACCAGTCGTCAAGTATATAGTTTTTAGATAAAACAACTTTAGTGCAATAACGTAAAATATAAATTACATTTTATTAATGTGAATTAAGAATTGTATTGGTAAAAACATCGAAATATTCCTTTTAATACCTAATTACTTTTCATATAATAAATGTTTTGAATAAAATTTTAAGTAAGGACATGTAACATATTTTGTATCATATATAATATTTTTAGATGCATATTTTGAGGATTTTTTGCGCACATAAATCTGTTAACTAGTTGTAACGATTATAACTATTATCGCCTGCAATTGAACGTCCCAATTTCTAGGAAAAATATATTAAATACAGTGAAACGTCTAACTCCCAGTTATTGAAGTTTTGTCAACTATTCGGAGTGTTCGGTTTGTAGAAACTTTGTAATCTGTTCCCGAAAATACATCCGCTATTTACAGGTGTCCGTTAAGAGAGGTTTCACTGTGTATAAACTGCAGCAGGGGTCTCCAAATGGGGGTCCATAGACAAATCTCCGGCCAAAGGGCAAAAATTAATTTTTTTTATTACCCCCCAATTATATTTTTAATGGTGAATTAAATTAAGTTTTCATTAGTTTTCGTTTTATTTATTGATTTTTCCATTACGCCATTTGGATAAGCACAATACATTTTTATGTGCAACGAAACTACCTGAATTCCTAAAGCGACCCTGCAAAAACATTAGTTGGTGATTTCGGTATTTACCATAACCATTATATATTATAATTGTTTTCGTCCCACCATCGATGTATGGGATGAGATGTTTTTGGCAAAAAATAATATTCGACTTACCTTATTACTATATAACAGTGAAAAAAATTCCTAATAATAATAATATGAAATTTATTACAATTTACTTAATAATATAGGCTGACCAATGGTGGTCTCCTCTCAGTATTGTTTTTCGTATGCATTTACTTCAAATTTAACACTTCCATTACAGTGACCCACTCGATGACGATAGGTACCCACCTAAACTTACGCAAAATTTACTATACAGCGGAGGGACTTACGACTTACCTGTTTTTTTTTATATAATATAGAATAATGTCTAGAAACATTCGCTATAGTTTATGTGGACAGAGCACTTTACAATATGTTTTTACTATTTCCATTTTGTTAAGATATTATAAAAAAAAATTCAATTTTAAATTACATATACGATAAAGCTCATTAAACTACGTCGTCCCTGTTAGAATATTTTTACTGTCAATATACAACGTATGTTA
>NW_021771150.1:0-2476 GCF_005508785.2 Acyrthosiphon pisum | reverse complement strand
ACTGGACATAGTTTGACAGTTAAGATAATTAAAAAAATATGTGCGTTTTGGTGATACAAATTTAGTGTTTGATTTGAATTTTATTGTGTTTTTACACATACAATTGTCGTAATTTTTAGGAAATAGCGTATTCAGCTTTTTACCTGCTACTTTCGTGTAGGAAATTACTATTTTTTAAACTCAATTTTGTGCTTCAATCGCATTGGTTTTATGGGTGGCGAATTCTTTATGTTTAATTTCAAGTGCGCTTAATCGTTTGATCCAAAAGGTGAGACGTGCTCAGTCCTACGATGGCCCTATAGTTATATCATTATAATAAACGTATAATATAACTGCACTGCGTTCCTAAGGGGTGGTTCAATTGCCGAAGTGGTGATATGAAAAAGAAAAATAAGGTCGTGGTCGAAAATAAAAGGCCTCGTTATTTTCACCGCATACAAGTACGACTGTCAAAGTCAAAGTGTCTGGCACTCCCGATTCTTTGAATATTTAATTATTTGCATTAAACTGTCTAAATGGCCTTAACATTCGTCTATAAATAAACCGCCAGAGGTACGTAGGTAGGTACATTGTACTACGTCATTCATCGATTTACTGTATAATATTTTGACGTCGCTGTCAAGTCAACAGTTATTGTTATTCTTAAGAGGACGCTACCCATGTGATTTATTGTTGTCTTAGTCTTGCGCACGTCGTACGACACGGTGCGAATTTTCTTTCATTAGTTTCAATAGTGTGCTGTTAGTTTTGATATTGGATTGAATTGATCTGTGTTCAGGTAAGAACATTATCTGTGCTCGAACGTTGGCATTTTATTCGGTTTTTTTGATTTTCAATCGAGATATGAGAATTTTTTCATTTGTAATATTTTACATACCCACCTTGCATATTTTGCTCGAAAATTAAAATATCGAACGCTGTCTAAGACTTAAACTCAAATAACGTTATTATCTAAGAGTTTGATAATAGGTAAATTCCTTTTAATGTCAAAACTAACAACACACTATTGAAACTAGTGAACGAAAATTGGATACGTTTAGGCGTCTCGTACCGCACTCATATAGTCATATCTAGTATTTTTTTTTTTGTTTTCAGCAAATACTTATCATATTCCAATAATCGGTCTGGTACAGCCGTACCGTGATAATGTGATATTGGTCAAAATCGAGATTTAGGTATTTATCGATAGATATTTTAAATCCCTACAGATCCCACTACCAATCTTATGAAAATTGAGGGTTTTCTCGTTGTAAATTAATATAAATATAAAAAAAATTATCAAAGAACGCTTTTTGTTCATAAATTCATTAAGATTAGAAGCTTAGAAGGACAATTCAAAAATACTAGAACAAAAAAAATAATTTATCTGGAGTTACCGATTTTCTTCCTAATAATATTATTGTATTTACAGAGCAATATCTCCAACAAAATTCAAATTTTAAACAAAAGTCCCGAAATACAATTCTTAGTTTTATACTATGTTTCAGGTAACATGATAAGGAATAATATAATCTCTGTTAAAACGAACAAAAAATAGGCTCATTAAATGCGTTCTGCGCGTATGCTCATAATATTATGTTTGCGACTAATTTTAGACATTTAAATCGAATGATATTTTTACATTAAAAAAACGGGTAAGTGGATGTCACTCTGCTGTACAAAGCAGGTTACAAGTGGATGACTTGTATGGTAATGGATTGTACTAAATATAAATTCAATGATATGATTTCATTGTATACGAAAAACGATTCTGAGCGTAGACGGCTTGTCAGTCTGAATATTTTATATTCTTATTATAACATTTACTATAGCCTGTAAGTTGAATTAATGTTATAAATTTCAAGAAAAAATAAAATAAAATTACAACTAAACATAGTTACCTAGTTACATTGAATATATGTATCTATAATGCAGTTATATCATATTATAATAGCTTCATATGGTACAAAGATACATTTTTAAATTCGTCACAATTTTTATACGTTTATCGGGTGATAAACAAAGTGGTAGGTTAAATCCCGTTTTAAACGGTTTTTTCGTAATTTTTCAGTGGTTTTTCTCGTGGCATTAATTAATAACTGTTGATAGAATCGAAAAATTATCTGTTTAAATTACCATATTGATGGAATTTTCTAAAATATAAGTTACTTTATGTCGAAGGTACCTTAATCGAAGCACTCCTTCAGGTAGAAATTTTGTTTACAGGATAAAAATAAAAAAAATAATAAAAATAAACACCATTGTAAAACCACTAGCTTTCTCGCTCCACTCAGAATTTTAAACTTGAGTTATTCTAATATTAAAACGTACATGTGATCACAACTTATATAAATATTAAAATATCTAACGTTTTAAAGCTCATAAAAATCAATTTATTAATGAATATGGCAATGATATCAGAAGAATTTGACAGTTACTCCAAATAAAATACGAGTACTTACTGTTTTTCACCTTGTGATTAAAACACATGAACAGT
>NW_021771149.1:198-8976 GCF_005508785.2 Acyrthosiphon pisum | reverse complement strand
CTTTTGTTGCTAAGTAAAACCTTAATGATTTTAATCCTGTTAAAGTAAAAATGTTATGAAAATCTGTTTCATATGTTACCTAATATATTTTTCAAATATAATATTATTTACCTGTATTTTGTATCAGTTCTGAAATAATTATACCTTCCATAAATGGAATTTCTTGAAAATCAAATAAATCTGTATGAAAATCACATATTGAACCTTTAGTTGACTGACCGTTTGGAAAAATATTTTTAATGCAGCTTCCATAATTTCTGTTTTATTAGATTCCTTTAGCATTTTTATATTTCTAGTACCTCTTCCTCCTTTTTTACGAACCTAAAACATAAGAATTGGTTAAAAATGAAGTCAATTTTGTCAGATTTTAAGTAAATAAAAAAAAAAAAAAACTATATCGTAATATTATGTTGAAATTATTAACCTTTTCTCACGAATCCATACATGTTATACAGGGTCTAATAAGAAGACCTGACAAAATGATATAACCTTTGTTCTAATCAATGTAATTTTTTTTTTTTTTGTTACGTAATGTCTGTACTTTACTCTAGTGTAACACGTATTGTATAATATTTTTTATTTACATTTTTTAATACCTAGCAAAAATAATAATAATATAAATCTAGTTTTTAGAGAAATGTTGATTGTAAAAAGAATATATAATATACATTAAATAGGTATTTGATGAAAATCAAATATTTTTTCAACATTAACATTTTGAAAAATCATAAAAAATAAACCACTTAACCTTAATAAATGTTTTTACAATCAAGTTTTCTAAAAACCAGATTTATAAATTGGCTATTTTGAAATGTTCATTATTAAAAAAATAAAAATAAAAAATGTTATATTTTACGCTAAGCACATGAGTCAATAAATTATATAGAAAATAAAAATAAAAATATTGATTAAAACAAAAGTTATTACATTTGTCTAGCGACTAGCTGTTACTACTCTGTATAAATGTATAAAAAAATATTTATTTTTATTTTAATAAAACACATTTAAATCAAAATGCATCCAACCAATTTCAATACACTTCACTGTTTTTATTGCATGAGTATTATTTTTTAGATGAAGTCTGTAAATAGTTAAACATAATAGATATATATACCTAAGTTATGATACAAATGTCAGGAATTTTAATAAAAATAATTAGGAGTTAGATATTACACTACTCTATATCTCAAGCTTTGTTCATGTATAATGTTTGATTCAGTAATTGCATATTAACAAAGTGTACATGGTCTCGGCACTGCATATAGAATAACCCATTTTCATTGGCCGATTCAAAACCTATTCATTATACCGCGCATTTTACTGCCGCAGATATTTTGATAACAAAAATTTGATAACAACAAAATTTAAATAAATAAATATAATTAATTCGTGGGTACCCAGCATATTTAAGTCATTAGTAAAGTAATACAAATTATTTTTGTATATGTTTATAAGTTGACTTTTAACCATGCAGATTGATATTGAGCTTAACAGAAAACAGTGGTATATCATTTGTTAACTAGTTAAGAAGTTAAAGTTAAGTTAAAATGTTAATTGTTTTTTAACTTTTTAACTTCACTAGTTAATTTATTTTCTAATCAACTTATGAACTTAACTAGTTTAATTTACAGTTGAAATAACTTGGCTTTTCTCAGTTGATTTTAAAAAAATCCATCAAGTTCAAACATTTTGAAATTTTTCGTTTATACCTACGTTAATATTAATATACCTATCAGTATAAAATAAAAATATTCCAATACAAAAACACAAACATTTCTGTTCTTTATCTTGATAACATAATTTTGTGTATATTTATATATATTTATTAAGTTTTAAATTATATATTATGCAAGTTGCAATTAAAAATGTTTTTAATAAAATTAATAATTTTAAATTACAAATTAACAAATGACAATTGTTATGTTTAAATGTAATATAACTTATAATATATATGAAGGTCATGTATCCATCTTAACATATTATGACATTCAATTGCTATACGATATAAAAAAATATATTTGTTAAAATATTAATTTGAGATGAGTATAGTTTAAATTAGTAAATAATAGTAAAGTAAAAGTGAATAAGTTAAAAAAAAAATGATTAACTTTTTTTAAACTGAGTTAAATTAATATTTTTTTCTATTTTAACTTTTAACTTATCGAGTTAAATTTATAATTTGTTAACTGTTAGCTTTTAACTTATCAATCTTATGTCCTCTTAACTTAACTTGAGTTAATTATTATCATTAACTTGTCCACCTTTGGAAATAAGTGCCTCGTTGGCAGTTAGTAAGGTACATAATTAAATTGTAAAAATATTAATTTAACAATTTTACTTCATCTGGGATTTGAATAACTAGAATATGGGAATAAATATATATATATTATATAAACCTTGTCAATTGCAATCCTAATCATACCAATATACCAATTAACAATACCATACCAAGTTGGACAAGTATTAGGACAGTGTACAATAGGAACAAGGTCTGTGGTATGTTACAGTTGAATATAATGTTACGGTTATTTCAATACTTTATTTCTTTTCTTTTTTTTTTGATAATACCATAATAGAATTTGGTATATACACTAATGTGATTTAGCATTTGGTTGGTTTTTTCCAATGTTATGCTGTAAGTTTCTCTTTCTTTTACTTTTTTTTATTTTTTCATCAGATGGTGGTCGACCAACAGCTAATCGTTTGCATCCTCTTGTTACTTCTGGTCTTCTCCGACTAATTGAAGTAGGTTGAACATGTATTTTCGATTTAGCTCCAAGGCGAAAAGAAATTTGTTTTCCACAAGTGGCTAAAAATGTTTCCCATGAATTTTTTGTTTTTACATTTTTTAACTTTTTTAAAAACATTTGTGTTGATGCTGTTGAGGATCCATATTTAGAATGGTTCTCTGTCATCAGGTTAATGACCTTCTTAAATTCTTCTTCTTCATTCAATTCAGAACTAACTTCTAAAGGTATATGTGTAGATACAACATTATCACTTATTTCACTGTTTACTTCATGTTTTTTGTACTCAGAGTTATTTTCATTGTCTTTTGTCTTTTTACCTTCTTGGTCAGTGTTTGTATTAATTGAACTATTCTCTTCTGATGTCTGTGTTATTTCATTTAAGGAAGCATAAAATGATAAAGGTTGTACTTTATTTCCAAATGCTAAAGCAGCCATTGCATGCCTGCAATGTGCTGTGACAGGTGGTGCATTAGGTAGCTCTTTACCAAAATAAAAATAAATTGCTGCTTGGTGTTTGCAAAATTTGCCTAAACGTCCATATTCACAAGTGCAACAGCCTAAATCTGTGTAAACCTCGTAAATAATATCACTAGTTTCACTAGGTACTTTAAACATGTGATCATCTATCTCTTTAATATTTTCCTTTGACAAATACTTAATTTTTTTTTTCATAGAATTCAAAAACAAACGTGAAGCATCACAACGACTGTTTGAAAATTACCTTATTCGACGAATGTAATATTGTTCCATTATAGTACATGTAAAGTCTACTAATGATACAATATTATAAGCTTTATTTCGAGATAATATGATGTCCTTATAAATTCTAACGCAAACTTCACTAAAGTTGTTAGTTTGATGACCTCGTGTTTCAAAATTTCTATATGCAAGACACCAAATTTGTTTGCGTTTCCAGTATGAACTAATATACTTTACCCAGTTATAATATCTGGAAATATATGTATTAGCAGTATTAATTGCTTCGTTATAAGCAACTTCAGCCATTTCTGTAGTTGGTGCATTCAAAATTTTACTAAAGAAATTATACAAAATTGGACGATCTGACTTTTCAATATTGTTTTCATTGCTCCATAGCCACCTCCAAATAGACTGACAAACATGAAAACGACACAATAATTGTTTTGAATCTGGCCATACAGTTTTCAATGCTTGTCTCTCAGCTTCGCTATCATCTGTCATGAATATTTTAGGAAACTGTTGACCACAAAATCCATCATCACCAAAACATCTTTGAGCTAATTCAAAACCAGCCTTATAATCATTGAAAGATTGGCCTTTTGTCACAATTACAGCCAATGGAATAGCTCCAACTGCACATGGTGTGAGCATAAATGTAATAGCGTGGTTATGAGCATCACACGATGCTGTACTGTCTGCAAACACTATGTCTTTTGAGTATGGCAAGCTATGTGCACGTTGCATCAATGGAGTACATATTACTATTGAAAAAGGATCTTCATTTATTAATATTTTTATACCTTTTTCATTATACGAGGACATTTTTGATCTGAGTTTCTAAAAAAGAATAAAATAGGTAACTTATTAGGTACTATTAATTATTTAAATGGCCGTTTTTATTGGTGTTATGATAACTAATAATATTTACCTCCAAAACACCATCTCCTATCCTAGGTCCTAAATTTAGTGTCCTCCATAAATTATGTAAGTATTGGACAGTCCTGTATTTTGGGTTTAATGATGCATTGGCGATAATGCTTTCATCTCCTTCCAATTCTAATTTTCCTTCATGAAATAATATTGCATCAGTTATACCTAAAAAAAAATAATAATATTTTAATTTAAGTATTTGTAAAGTATTTTAAATACTATCTTGGACATATTTGTATTTGAAAATAAAATACCTACTTTTAAAAATTCAAACAAATTGTTCACAAGTCATCACACACTTTTTTTGAAAATTATTATACCTTTTTTTTATAATAGTTTTTCACTCATAAACAGTGCTATAAACTCACTATAGTTTTAAATTAGTAATTTCAAAATTAATTTGGAAAACCAACTAATATTTAGTAAGATGAAAAAAGTAATTAAAAAATTGTTATACACTTTCTAAATTGGTGTATTTGTATCATTATAGCTTATTTAATAAGTATCTTATATAAGACTTTTTATTTGTGTAACTTAAATATTTATTTTATTGTTATGATTCATAATATTATATTGTTTTTAAATACAACACTATGGATTTTATCTCCTATTAACAGAGTATTAGTTCCTTGAAATTTTTTCATTCTTCTCAAAGAATGATACAAATTATTATAGTATTTTAAACTATAATATTTAAAAAATTGGTTATTCTATATAATGCCTAGGTTAGGTCTAATTCCCATGTAATTTATTAAATTAAATATATATTATATAAAAAAAAAAAAAATTAACGGTTAAAAAGTAGTTTGTCAAGTCAATAGGAAATGTCATCACTGGGTGGCTTCTTCCAACAACATATTTTTTTTATTCCAAAATCACTGTAATTTAGCCCATATTCTTATTGTGCCTAAGGGTACAGATTGTATAGGTATTTTATTATAAAACAAAAAAATATATATACATATATATATATATATATATATATATATTAATAGCTATTTCTTTCAAATAGGTAGGCCAAAAATTATATAAAATACCAAGGTCTTACATAGAACTACAAAACCTATTATAATCTTTGTTGCTAACATATTATAGGTTCACTATTTATAACTCATTTATTTATACTCACCAAGTCCATCATTGAAATAACTCTCAAATTGTTTTTTAGTTTCTTCTGACACTTTTAAACTACTCAAAGCTTCAGCAGTCGTTATTGGATGAGAATGAGTACTCAGTATATTAATTACTGCTACAAGTTCATTCTAAATAAGTAGGTAATAAATATATTTTTATACAATTAAAAAACTTTGTAATATTTAAACTTAATTATATATTGCATGAGCTATTGAGACATTGAGTTATCTATTTTAAACATTATTCATGTAGGTATTCAAAAAAAAGCAATGTAATTTATATGCAGTAGGTACCTATTGAATGAAATAAATATTGAAAATGAAAAAAATAAGATATAAAATATGCATGATAGCATTTGTTGACACTAAATTAATTTAAATAGGTAAAAAATCAAATATATAATTCATCAATTGTATCCCAATGTAAAAATGTAAAATAAAAATTGGGCAACCTCTGCAAAATTGATTATAACTGGTTACAAAAATTAAATTAAAATAATCTTACTTTAATAAATTTATCCTTTTTGAGAGTATCAACAGTAGTTTTCTTCACGATAATTTTTATTTTTGCAGGACAGTTTAAATTTTTAGATTTACCTCTTTTATTCTGTGCTGCTTCAACTTTTCTAAAATTACTATGATGACAAGTATAATCTTTTCTGAAACATATATAGTTTTATCAGAATATAATACAATATGTGTACATAACTAATACAGAATATAGGTATTATGATAATTATTATAATTTATACTTAAATATAAAACTAAATATATTATAGGTATTGTTTAAAGAATAAATTATAAAATGAGTTACTTATTAGGTAGGTACTTATAAACAATTAATAAGATAATTAAATCAAAGATGCAATACAATATTAATTACAATTACTTGAAATCTTACCTGCAAATAAAGCGTTCACTGTTTTGATTAGTGTTCCTTACTTGCCAAGAAGTATTTGTTAATTCAGAAAATTCACCAACCCATTTGTCACAAAGATCAAAATTAGTTATATTTGAGCGTACAACGTAACTACCTTCACTACAACTTATAATTACATTGTTAAAGGACGAAGGTAATTGATCTGGAGTTAAATTTACTGTGATTGTATTCATGTTAATATCTACTTATTCACATAGATACCTACTTATTAATACATAATAGTGAGTGAAAGAAAATAAATAAAAACAATTTAATTACAAAAATGCTTTCAAATCTGCTTTCAAATTGCAAAATATAATATTCTAAGAGAATAAAACATAATAAACTAAGACCTTATGTATGCATAAAGGACAAACTATATTTGATAATGATCTATTTATAGTATAAAAATATCCAATAATGATTAATCGCTGTCCAACTTGGTATGGTATTGGTAATCGGTATATTGCCATATTGGTATGATTAGGATTGCAATTGACAAGGTATATATAATATATATATATATATTTATTCCCATATTTTAGTTATTCAAATCCTAGATGAAGTAAAATTGTTAAATTAATATTTTTACAATGCAATTATGTACCTAACTAACCACCTTTGCTTATTTCACTGTAAAAAGTAAATTTTTAGTTACAAGTTAAAACCAAATCCTAAATCACATTAGTTTATTACTAGATAGTTGTTGCAATGATGCATATTATATTAATACTTAAATTAATAGGTTATTATTATGTCAAGTATATTTAATAATTTTAACTGTAACATATGGTTATGTGGTACATATTATGTTACTACTATAATATAAAAAATAAAATATAAGTAATAAAAACAAACACAGTTTCCTCAACTGCTCTTCTATCCTAAATTGATGTCAATAGGAATGACTAATAAATAATTTCATTATTAACCTAAATAACCGCAATAGGTATTAAATGTACCTATTGTACACTGTCCTAATACTAAGTTTTTCACCAAGTTTATTCCTGCTATAAATGATGCAGCAAGTTGCATATTGTGTCAATATCAATCTGCATGGTTAAAAGTCAACTTATAAACTATATATACTAGGTATATAAAATTTTGTTTACAATTTAATTATGTACCTTACTAACTGCCAACGAGGCACTTATTTCCAAAAGTGGGCAAATTAATGATAATAATTAACTCAAGTTAAGTTAAGAGGACATAAGATTGATAAGTTAAAAGCTAACAGTTAACAAATTATAAATTTAACTCGATAAGTTAAAAGTTAAAATAGAAAAAAATATTAATTTAACTCAGTTTAAAAAAAGTTAATCATTTTTTTTTTTAAATTAGTATGTAAATCACATAAAGAGTGAATGTGTCTTTCTAGTTTCTAATTTATAAATTATAAAAACTATTTTATTGAACTATTTTCAACCCTTTTACTTTTACTTTACTATTATTTACTAATTTAAACTATACTCTTCTCAAATTAATATTTTAACAAATATATTTTTTTATATCGTATAGCAATTGAATATATATATATAACATATATATAACATATATATTATAAGGACTTTACTAATGACTTAAATATGCTGGGTACCCACGAATTAATTATATTTATTTATTTAAATTTTGTTGTTATCAATTTTTGTTATCAAAATATCTGCGGCAGTAAAATGCGCGGTATAATGAATAGGTTTTGAATCAGCCAATGAAAATGGGTTATTCTATATGCAGTGCCGAGACCATGTACACTTTGTTAATATGCTGCCCGGTGGGGTCGACAGACGGATGTTGCCTGACTGATGCCGCGGCCGTCGAAAACTGGTCGCTGCCCGGCACCGCGGCCAACAGTGTTTCAGAACAGAGTACCTATAGATGGCACGCCAATAGTGAAACATTGCTTAAACACTAAACACCAGAAACGGCAGACACAACCTGTTGAAAAAAGGTAGCTCATACAAAGTAAAAATGAATTTAATATATTATATTTACATTTAAATCTATATATAATATATAAACGAAAGTGTCCTGACTCCTGAGTGAGTGATTCATATAACAACGCAGAGCCGAACCTATTACAGCTATCGATTTGAAATTTTGAGGGTACATTAAAATTATAATTTCAACATGCACTAGGAAAGGATTTTGCAAAATATTGATTTTAAGGGGTTAAAACCGACAAAAACAAAACTGTACGTGTAAATTGTATATCTATCTGGCAGATAGGTTTTTGTTCGGATTAAGCGAAATTGAACGAAATAAATTGAAAACCTGATTAAAAGCTTAATAAGTATTAATATGTGAGATTTTAGCGATAATATTGTATTTGGTCCCAATAATTTTGACC
>NW_021771149.1:0-148 GCF_005508785.2 Acyrthosiphon pisum | reverse complement strand
AAGAGATAAACGCCGTGTCATGCTAGAGCGTACATATATTGCTATGTTACGCACTTGTAAGACGGAGACAACAAATCCGCGATGTAACGTCCTCTTAATCTGTCGACATTTCGTACTTTTCGATATTTCGACTGTCGGCATTCTAGCC
>NW_021771148.1:11182-13776 GCF_005508785.2 Acyrthosiphon pisum | reverse complement strand
ATGATCACGCTAAGAGGTACCACTGAATATCTCAGATGGGTGACTTTGTATTGAAATAGGGTTTTGGGAGGTGATAGGGAACACTTAAATACATATTTTCAGACTAGTTTCAAATTTTTAGCTCACTCGGTACGCGCATGCGCAATACAACTTACTTTTTTTTTAATGGCAACCTCAGTTTTTTTCTGCAGATTCGGCTAGAGTATTTTTTTTAAAACCTTTATTGTACAAAAAGTTTTTTTCTATTTTCAAAACTGACCATGTTAGACGTAAGTCAAAAATTAGATTTATGCATAATTCGTGTTTAATGATATTTTCATTTATAACCACTAGATATAATAAAATAAGACCCAATAAATGTTTAATTTACTTTGTCTGTTTTCAAATAAAATAATACTGTATTGGTTACTAGATTGAATATCTCGAATATGTGATAATTTTTGTTTGGTAAACTGCTATAATTGGATTACAATTTTAACTATTTTTATAGTTTAATTTAATTTTATTTTAAAATAGCCCTAATTGTGATAAGATAAGATAAGATAAGGTAATGTAATTATTAAGGTATTTAAACAAAGGTATTCATTAGTTTGATGAAAAATATCATTTTACTTTTATTCTGTAACTAGACTCGTACAAAGTGTGTGCGATATCCGTGTATGTCAGGTTATTATTGCTTCTATAAATTATGATTTTTAAATATGAATAACGCTGAAAAAGTTGATTTGCTTTTAATTTATGGCGAATGTCAACGTAATAAAAACGCCTGACTGCTTTGACGTATGCCGAACGATACCCAGAAAGATACCATCCACCATCTAATTATGTCTTACAACTTTTACAAGTGTTAAATCAGGAAGGAAGATTTCCTGGCACACAAATAAACCAACAAAGGCGTAGAGCAAATATTTTTGATGATTTATATAAATTTAGATATTTAGATAAATTATTGTTTTTCTATCTATATTGTGCTAAAATAGAATCTGAAGAAGAAATTGAACCAATGATCTTAAATATGCCCATAGCCATAGCTGTAGATGCAGAAGCAATTGTATTAAATAATGACGAAGTTGTCGATCTAGAGGGTATGTACTATCCAATAACTGCTAAATAATATGATTCTTTTTTTAATTTCTACAATGTATATTTAATTTATTACTACCTACCTAATTATCGTTATAATTATTAGACCCAGAAGTGCTGGAAATTTATGAATGCAACGAAGCCGACTCTTATATTCCTGAAGATGCAGAATTTGCCATCTGGGAAGAAAACTTTAGAGGCGAAGAAGTAGATGAAGTGCCATACGTTCCGGTTTCTATAAATTAAAATCGTTCTCAGAGAGATGATGAAGACATTTATGCAGTTTGTAGAGATGGCCTTAGAACACATGCACTTATACCATGTAGTCATAAGGTTTTATGTGCTGATTGTTTATCTGAGTTAGATCCACAACGTTGTCCAATATGCAACAGCAACTATACATCTTTTTAAGAATATGGTGATATTATAAATAAAATAATTTTATTAAACTGTATAATTTGTTGGTCATTTTAAACTCACTATCAATCGGATCCACCCGTGATTTACTCGACTACAATGAACATGAACTATGAATGTTGATAATTATCAGTACGAGATACCAGTAAACCGTAAACCCACAATAGACAGTTAATCCCAAAATGTTAATAGAAATAATAATAACATACCTAATCGACATAAAGATTTTGACACACATATAAGAGATCCATATTTTTTTAAATGGATGACATTTCCAGGATATCATCAGGTATTATTATAGGCTAAATATAGTAAGATAAATTATTAAGATAAATTATTTCCCAATGCCTGTTCTGTACATACAATTCTATACATACTTTTATGCGGGTTTAGAGAAATTATTTTCAATTGGGGGATATTCAATAAAGTACATTTTATGTATTTCCCTCTGCCTTAGTCCCTAAGTAAGAACTATAAAGTGTTAGTTAACTAAACTGTGAGTTGTTGCACTAGACAACAGTTATACCATAACATTTTTAATTTTACCAATTTTATTATTACTTCATAGTGGCTATCTGTTAAAATTTATTTTAGGTAAGTGAGTTTGCTGAAAGATGAGAAACATTAGTCAATGTGCTAATCTAAAAAAAGAAATACTTGAATATTTAGAATATTTTAATTATTTAAATACAATTATATAATATAGTAAGACAATGACTCTGTCAAAGTTCAGTACTAAAATGTCCAAATTAGGTACTTGCATGACAAAATACAACATAATAATTAGCTCTATATATTGAATATTGCAATAATATATCTTAATTATATAGCTATACCTACATATATAATATACCTATGTATATATATCAGGGCTTGCATTTGAAAAAAAAAAAATTGTTTTACGTTATTTACAATCAAAACGTTATACAAATTTTGAGTTTATCGTTATTCAAAATTTAAACGTTATTTAACTTTTGTGTTTATCGTTATTCAAAATTTATACGTTATTCAACTTTTGTGTTTATCGTTATTCAGAATTAAAACGTTATACAATTTTTGCGTTTATCGTTATTTAAAATTTAAAAGCATTTAGA
>NW_021771148.1:9456-11013 GCF_005508785.2 Acyrthosiphon pisum | reverse complement strand
TCTTACACGTCTACACCTGGTATGTAAAGTGTTAGTAATTGAAATGTAATTAGACTCCAGACATGAGCGTACACCATTGTTCTAAATTTAATGTAATAATTTTTTTTCGTTAACTTGCATTCTAATAACACAATAATCGACATTTGCTTGGTGATTAATAGTCCGACTGTAACACTCTTCTTACCAAATGGACGTATGTCAAATACTGATCTTGACACAATTACCGGTAGACCCATAACGAATTAAAGTTATTTTATGGTTCTTTTCTTTTTAATAATTAAAAAACCTTTACTATAAACGTAATTATTATTTTTTAAATTTGATATAATCAGGGCTTGCATTTGAAAAAAAAATATTGTTTTACGTTATTTACAATCAAAACGTTATACAAATTTTGAGCTTATCGTTATTCAAAATTTATACGTTATTCAACTTTTGTGTTTATCGTTATTCAGAATTAAAACGTTATACAATTTTTGCGTTTATCGTTATTTAAAATTTAAAAGCATTTAGATACCTGTTTTAAAAGTACACAGGCCGCAATTTAAAAGTATATGACTATGACCTTTTTTGGGGACATAATTTCCCTATTCTGAGTTTTAAGTAGGTATTGTGTAATTTTATTTATTTAATTAAATGGGGTAAATATCTCAATTACATATTATTCACAAAATATAGAGTACAGTGATACAGATTAAATTACAATAATATACATAGTTCGTAAAGAAATGGAAACAAAATAAATGATAAAACAGTATGACGATAATTAATCTTAAGTTATAAATAATAATGTATTATTGAATTTAATAAATTGCCTAGGCTCTAAGGACTTTATTATAAAATAATAAATATAAAAAAAAAAATCATGATCATTATTTTGAAATTTTGAATGTATTATTAGGTTTTTAAATGTTAAAATTATTTAGTAAGTTTTACAATATTATTGTGCTTGAGAATATCATTTAAGCAGGAATCTATGTTTCAAACATATTTTACTCTGATTGTTTTGACATACTTTGTCAACATTTATTTTATACGAATGCACTTTAAAACTATTAGTATATTAGTATAAAATATAAATATTAAACATTTGACAACAATTACACAAACACTGACGACTGAACAAATCTATTCAAACTGATCACCAAACACAATAGTTGAATAACTTGAATGGTATAAATTCCGACCGTAGTACAGATAGTACAGTACAATATTATCAGAGTATCACTATTATTAGCTATTGGTAATTAAATTTTTCTATTAATACCTTCTTATTAAATTTTAAAATAAATCTAATACGGGATCTCCAGATAAGCCGGATACGGGATAAAATTAATAATTGAATAATACTAAGTATTATTAAATAATTGGAAATTAATTATTTCGTTTAATGGAATACAATATATTATACCGTTTTGCGTTATGTTTTGTTTAATGATATTGTTGACGCCGGGAACGTTACTACAACAATAGAGCGTGTTGCCCGGTCACCAGAAATAATTTGCACTCACACCGACCGACCTGTGTACGTGTTTATATCTGTATAGCGACTCAATA
>NW_021771148.1:5723-8884 GCF_005508785.2 Acyrthosiphon pisum | reverse complement strand
GACTCAATAGAGGTGGACAGGGTTGCCGAGCAAAACTAAAGAGTGCTAGTGTGTGGTGGGTGTGTTGATGTGTATGTATGTAGCGTGTGTGTTTATGCTTAAAACTAATGAACAACTGGGTAACCTGAAGTATTCAATAACAGGAGGTTTAGGTACTAAGTTGCTGTTTTAATAATTATTTTTATAATACACAATAATACAATAATGTATGAAATATAATAATTAATGACCCTTCCGGCCTGATTTAAAAAAAAAACTAAATCTCTACAAACGAAAAAAATTAGATTACAAACCAATACAAACCGGCTACAAACGATTGGTAAATATATAAATATTATAAATATAATATCAAAAGGATATTAAATAAAATATATCTTTAAAATGTTTTTAAATTATTTTCAAAGAAATGTTTTCCTTATGATGATTTAAATATATTTTTAAAATGCCATCATCATACAGAATGCTATGTGGGATGACTCAACAGATTCAATATAAAATAAATAATAACAAAATAATAAAAACTCACAGTTTGTGGAGCGCAGTCTAGCTAGCTGGTCCTATGCTATAATAATATAAAATAATACACGGCAATGCCACAATAAATTAACAATTATATAATATGCTGCCCTTATGGCTTACAATGGTAGGTTAGGTAATAAAGATATGAAAATGCCCTTGGCGCTTAGCACTGAAATACAATAAAAATGACAGAATAAATCAGGCCCTTCTGGCATTCACACTTCTTAAAAAACAATAAAATAATTATAGATTTCACATAAAAAGAACTTGTTAATAATAATATTTTATGCACGCGTTGATACGATCGGAACAACGTACGGAGAGCGAGAGAGAATTCACGGCGGCCGTGTTAAATAATATTCGCGTAGACGGCGCGGCGGCGTACGATAGCATTTAATCTACATATTATATAACTCACAAGACACATTCAACGATAATAATAACAATAATAAAACAATACAAAATAATGATATGTGAGTGTGTGTGACCAGCTGTTCTCCGTGATCAGTGATACTATTAATTAAAATATAAACATAATATTATATTGTTATGTTGCGGCGGCAACAATATTACAAAGGATTTTTAATCATTTGCGATACTAAATTGTTGAGTCACAATTTCGACGTCCAAACAGTACCAATTGTAGAACAATAATATTTTTGGCTAGTACATAAAGGTACAAAAAGAGTACAAAATGTTGGTATAAGTCGCATGGGGTAATTATGATTTTGATTTTTTTTTTTTCATTAACTTGGAAAACGATATTTGAAAAATGTAAGTAGTATATATGTACCATTCCTGGCGCAGTGCCCTTTTTTAACAATAA
This sequence comes from Acyrthosiphon pisum, assembly GCF_005508785.2. Lineage (NCBI taxonomy): Eukaryota > Metazoa > Arthropoda > Insecta > Hemiptera > Aphididae > Acyrthosiphon > Acyrthosiphon pisum. The sequence continues at coordinate 7,539 of NW_021771148.1, read as the reverse complement.
AAGTTTAGAAAAAACCCAATGTACAAAAAAGTTCAGAAAATTGAAGTGCAATAATAATTAAAATATTTTTTGCAAAATCCCCCAAAATATTATTTTCAAAATCGAAATGCAATAATAATTAAAATATTTTTTTGCAAAATCCTCCAAAATATTCTTTCTCAAAACTTATGTCATTAATAATTAAAATATTTTTTCTCAAAACTCATGTCATTAATTAATTAAAAATCTAAATGCAAAAGAAAACCCCAAAATATTTTTTCACAAAACTTATGAAATTAATTAATTAAAAAATCTAATTGCAATAATAATTAAAATATTTTTTCGCAAAAACTTATGAAATTAATTAATTAAAATATTCCCCAAAATATTTTTTCAAAATACTTATGTTATAAAGACACATTCCTAGTACATGGAATCAAGTCGAAATGTATATGCTAACAGGGAGGGCGTTTTGCCCTCCCTGGCTTAAACGAAAAAAACAGCATTTCAATCATACAAACATATTTTTATATGTCAGGACTTTTAACATTAGAATACCCAGACTTTAAAGTCGAAATGTTATGCTAACAGGGAGGGCGTTTTGCCCTCCCTACTCCAAACCAAAAATACAGCATTTAAACATTAATGTTTATTCACATTGGGACTTACACAGAGTATACTCAGATGTTTATGAGATGAGGAAAATCAAGTCGAAATACAAATGATAACAGGGAGGGCGTTTCGCCCTCTCTACTCCAAACGAAAAATACAGCATTTAAACATTAATGTTTATTCACATCGGGACTTACACAGAGTACACTCAGATGTTTATGAGATGAGGAAAATCAAGTCGAAATACAAATGATAACAGGGAGGGCGTTTCGCCCTCTCTACTCCAAACGAAAAATACAGCATTTAAACATACAAATGAATCAGGTTTATATTCTAGAATAAAGTCAAAGTTTACTACATGGTTAACCCATTACATCCTTTAAGAATATTTTCAAGATAATCTGTCTTGAAAAATGAAAATACTTACGTTATGAAGACACATTCCTAGTACATGGAATCAAGTCGAAATACAAATGATAATAGGGAGGGAAAAACGCCCTCCCTGGCTTAAACGAAAAAAAAACAGCATTTCAATCATACAAATGAATCAGGTTTATATTCTCTTGTCTTAATCCTTCAAGAATATTTTTCTAATCTTTTTGGTTTTGATTTCTAATTAGAGTATTGAGATGGTTTACAAAGTCATTTCTACATATATTTGTTTTATAATGTCCCCAAGCTAATGTGTCATTACCATTTTCTAAAATAAATCTTTTATCATCATAAACACTTAAAGCTTTTTTTTTTTGTTTTACAGTAAAAACATCATGTTTCTTAGTTCTAAATAAAATTTGTTTAACATATTTGTTCTTTTGTTAGTAAGTAATTTTCAAAATCATTAAAACATATTTTATTTTCCACAACATTTTTTTTAACACCTTTGGCTTTTTTAATTTCTATTTCACTATTGAAGATTCTATATGAATATAATTTGGATCTTAAACCTATAAATTCAGTCATAATTTTTCCATTTAACTCATCTTTAAATTTACCTAAGACTTTTTTGTTAACTAATGGTAAACCATAATTAATATTCTCTTGTGAATAATCTGAAGTGTTAAAATGATCTAACATAGTTTTCATATCCTGGTAGAAATCGTCAGTTTTTATTTCTAATATTAGTGAGTCTGTATCTACATACATCAATCTAACTCCATTTCCGTACTTTTCCTTTATTATGTTATAATAAAAATCGTACATTAACAATTTAGACAAATCTAAAACA
>NW_021771148.1:0-5673 GCF_005508785.2 Acyrthosiphon pisum | reverse complement strand
CCACATCTCACTTTTTTATTTTTTTATTTTTATTTTTTTTAACTGGTTGTCTGTACAACAGAGATACTTTTATTTTTTTACTAAGCATTGTGGCGCGGTGGGTTAGACATATATTTATTTATAGAATTTGAAGGTCAGAGGTGGACATTATATACGTCAGCCTTTGAACAAGACTGAGGTAGATACAAATCAAGGTGACAACGTAGGCCGCACCACGTGACTTTTTACATTCGCATGTAAATCACCAATTGTCTGAAGCGCTACAATTACCGGCTTTATAATGGCCCCCACCCAATTTCAAATCCCACTACGAGAGCAAACACAGTAGAAACAAATCACATAACAATTAATGCAGCGCTACAAAAATTGCCAGGCAGATTTGAACCCATGTGGTTGCTCTCAAAGCACACGCCTTAACCCACCGCGCCACAATGCTTAGATACGTAATGTAAACTATTTAACACTATTTAAATTAAATTAAACTAGTATAATTATACCACGCTGTATACTTCACACTGTATAGTAGTCAGCAGATAACATTCCACAACATGATGTTAAAAAATAATCAGTCTAGTTACGTATTATTATTATTATTCATCATAATAACATCGAACGTCTAAGGTAAACAATGAACGACTAACGTAAATATTGCATGTTGTTATGTTGGTACGATTTTTTAATAATACAATTATAATAAGATTTATATATAACAAAACATTGAATAAAACATGTAAAAACTAACGTAAACATCGAACGTCTAACGTAAATACTGTACGTTGTTACGTTGTTATGTTGTTATGTTATTTAGAAATTAATATAATTTTAAATACGCGTTTAAAAATTTTTTTTTATTTTTTATAATAAATAAAAGAAATGAAAAATTTAAAAACACTTTTAAATAAATGCAATGAAAAATATGAGTTTGTAAAATTAGATTCATTAGAACAAGGAAAAAAATATGAAATAACTTTTTTCGAATATATTATTACAAAGAATGGTAACACAATAACTGCTGTATTAGAAAATAAAATTAGAGTATTTTTACCAAATAGATTTAATAATGAAATTACAGATGAAAATATATTGTTATATAATAATCATTCCAAAACTAAATTAAAGCTTATTTATAAAGGAATGAAAAAAATTTGAATTTGATTAATTTTGAATAGTTGTTTAAAAATTATTAAAATTACTTTTATAAATGGTATTTATAAAAGTTAAAAATGGTCGTATTCATTTAACAGAAAAATATTACAATAATAATAATTATAAAATAGGTTTGGATTCTATATTTTTAAAAAATTTAAATTTAATAAATATTGAAACAGATTGTAAAATACAAATTCTTGACAAATGTATGGAAATAAAAAAAGGAGACTATAGTATTACAGAATTAAACAGACTAATTAATCCTATAGTGTTAACTTTTGTTAATAAAAAATTGAAATAGAATCTTTATGTTACTATAATTGGATGAAAATTTAAAAAAATATTTAGGTTTTAAAGACAGAATTTGTATTAACAAGTATAAAAATAATTATTTACCATCCCACTAATGATGAATATTACATAAATATTGAACAGGAATGTGAATTTAGATTAGGTCGAAATGGCCAAATCCCACTAGGTACAATATCTATAGGTCTTTATTCAATAGGCGAAATTGAAAATTTATTTAATTCATTCGGAGCTAAATTTGTGGCTAATTTTCATAGGCAGAATTAGGTGTTGTGTATACACCACCAGATATTGCTTATACAGTAATAGGAGTAAAAACGCCAAAATTTTACACTCAAAGTTTCTTAAAAGAAATAAATGGTGTTATTGAAACAAAAGATGGAAAAACTGTAATTGAAAAGAAAAATTACACTATTGATCAATTAAATAAATTACTACCATCAAACATAAAAATAGTACAGACAAATAACTATATTACAATTAAATCTCATATTTATTATTTAATGGACAACAATTTTAAGTTAAGTTTAGGGATTGACAATATGAATTATTTATATAAACACATTGGAGAAACCTTAAATAATAATATAAATAAACGATTATTAGATGTACATTGCAACATAATTGAAAAATCTTTTTCATCTGTTAATAATGTTAATCACATTGAGGAAGATCTTATGTATAATTTTTATTATGATGATGTTAATCCTTATATAAAAACTAATCCAATAAAATACATACCAGTTAAAGGAAATTTTCAAATTATAGAAATACATATTATAGACCAAAATGGTAAAAAATATTATTTTGATGATGATGATTTCATTGTTTATCTTGATTTAATTAAAGAATAAACATTAAAATATTTTTCAATGGAAATATTATATAACCCAGACTTTAAAGTCGAAATGTATATGCTAACAGGGAGGGCGAATCGCCCTCTCTACTCCAAACGAAAAATACAACATTTAAACATTAATGTTTATTTACATCAGGATTTATAGGAACACTTTGGATTTATACAGAGTATAGTCTGATGTTTACGAGATGAGGAAACTCAAGTCGAAAATACAAATGATACTAGGGAGGGCGTTTCGCCCTCTCTACCCCAAACGAAAAATACAGCATTTCAATCATACAAACACATTTTTAAATGTATATTTTATCCACTAAATGTTTCTTCAATAGTACCTTTTTCAATGTCAAACAAAAATTCATCTTCTCTTATGAAAAAAATATAACAAATTGTATCTTTAGGTAAATCTTCATGTAACTCAATATGTAAAATTATATTTTTTTTAGTTGCAGAAATATTCATTGGTATTCATTGGTTGGTAAATTGTTTTAATTAGAAATATTGACCTATATAATTTAAAGTCATTTGGATCATTATACATCAATGGAAGTTCTTGTTGATTTTTATGAAAAGTTAATTTATAACTAGACTATAAATTTCATCCTGCATTAAAAATTACACTTCCACTTTCATCCACGAAAAACAATTTATATTATAATGAAATTGTTCATGATTTTATTAGTTGTGATTATAATGCCATTAGGTCTTGTATGGCCTCAACTGATTAGAGTTGCACATTTAAAGATTTACACATTAATGAAGCACTTGATATATTCTACTCCAAATTACACGATATAATTGATGTACACTGTCAAAAAAAACGTATGTTCTCTTCAAAGTATCCTTTATGGTTTTCCAAAACTCTAAAACAGTTAATATTCTCAAAAAAAAGTTGCCCATTAAGTATATAAACAAACGCCAACTAATGTAAATTATAATATATTCTCTAATCTACGTGCTCAATGTAAAGTTATTAATAAGACTGATTATGGTAATTTTATACAGAGAACTCAAAGTTCAATAGCCTCTAACCCTAAAAGGTTCTGGAATTATATTAATAGCAAACAATCAAATTCTAATATTCCATCTGTTATCTCATATAATAATCAAACTGTTACTAGTGGCGACAAAATCGCGGAAAGTTTCGCCAATTATTATTCTACTATTTACAAACAATTAAATTTTATACAAAACCACCCGATGATATTAAATCGATGAAAGTCGATTTGAACACCTGCGTCATTACTTTAAGCGATATTTATGATGAGTTAAGCAACTTAAAATCCACTACTTGTCCTGGTCCTGATAATATTCCGTATGCTTTCTTCACAAACTGTAAATGTGTTCTGTCTATCCCTTTATTATACTTATTTAATATGTCACTTAAATCTGGTGTTTTTCCGGATAAATGGAAAATTTCTTATATTAAACCTATTCCTAAAGGGGGAGACATTACTTTGGTCACTAATTATCGCCCAATTTCTATAATTTCGATTATCCCTAAATTGTTTGAAAGTATTGTACACAAAAAAATTTTTCCGTTATTTAAAAATATTATCTCTGATGTTCAACATGGCTTCATGCCGGGTAAATCAACAACCACGAACTTACTAGTACTCCAAAATTACATCCTACAAGCTTTCAGAACTGGACTCCAAGTCGACGTTATTTATACTGATTTCTCCAAGGCGTTTGATAAAGTAGATCATTGTGTTCTTAGCTCAAAGTTATTTAATCTAGGTATACGTAATCCTTTCCACTCTTGGTTAGTTTCATTCATAACTGTAAGGCAGCAATATGTAAAATGCACGAGTTTTAATTCTTCACTATTTAAAATTAACACTGGTGTTCCTCAGGGATCACATTTAGCTCCACTTCTATTTAATTTATTTATCAATGACATCGAATTTTTAAACTCTAATACGTTATTATATGCAGATGATATGAAAATTTACCGTATAATTATATCACCAGCTGATAATTTGTTGCTACAGGATGACTTAAATCGTCTTAGCACCTGGTGTACTCAAAATAATTTATCCCTCAACATAAACAAATGTAAAATTATTACCTTCTCTAAAAACCGTACACCTACTTTGTATAATTATTATATAAACAACATTAAATTAGATCGAGTCTATCTGTACAAGGATCTGGGAATTTATTTTGACCCATCTCTTTCATTTAATGATCACTATATTTATATTCAAAATAAAGCCTCTTCAATGTTAGGTTTCATAAATCGTAGCTGTAAAGACTTCGTAAATCCTTTAGCGTTAAAGTCACTCTACTGTTCCTTCGTTAGATCATTACTTGATTATGGATCTATAGTATGGTCCTCACAATCAATCGGTGCTACAAAAAGCATGGAATCAATTCAAAACCGTTTTCTACGTATCATTCAATTCAGATGTTATATCGAACGAGCGCCTCACTCATCGTATCAACCATTATTGTCCTATTTAAAGCTAGAAACCCTTGTCAAAAGAAGGAAAATACTTGATCTATGTTTTATTTTTAAATTAACGAATGGGTATATTAACTGTCCTGAACTACTTTCTTTATTGAATTTTAATATCCCAAATCGTAGAACTAGGCAATTGAATACTTTTTATGTGCAACTCCAACGTTCAAACTATGGTCTAAATGCTCCTATGAATAGATCAATGCAACTTGTTAATTATTTAAATGTTGATCTATTTTCCTGCGTCTCCTTAAAGGATTTTGATTTTTACCTAAATAATATTTTAGCTGTATAAATATTATAATCTATGTCAATTACTCATAAGTTGATTTCCAATGTTATACTACTTTACTCTGTATTCTTAACCTTTTTGTTTCAGTGAATTATTTTCAACCATAAGTGTCTCATCACATACATTACTTAAACCTGTATATTTACCAAATGGATACTATCTGTATAATTGTCTTATTATTATTTTAAAATTAGTGTTCATGTGATAACAAATATTATTATTATTATTATTACTATATTATATAATTGTAGACGTATGTCTATAATAAATGTAACTGGGTTCGCCCGTTTAAATTATACAATAAATAAATAAATAAATAAATAAAGAATAAAAAATAAACATAATTGTAAAACCACTATCTTTTTCACTCCGCTCAGGATCTAAAAAAATGATGATTTATTATCTTCGTCGTCGCTGACGCCTTATAAATCGCCTCATAAATCAACTGTGGAGGTTGCAGAATCTATTATCACCCCGATCACCACACGTCCACGCGTCTGTTAGATATGCGACTCTGGCAGGTTCGTCTGTCGGCAAGCGGTCCTCGATCATACGTGTCAGTATGTCTTTGACGACAGGCAAAACTCAAGCAGAACACAAATG
>NW_021771147.1:7371-7590 GCF_005508785.2 Acyrthosiphon pisum | reverse complement strand
CTTCAATTAGCTTAATTTCTTGGGTTGTGAATCGCTGAATTTCACAGTAGTCCATTGCTTGATTAATTTTTTCCATTCCATTTAAGCTTGATAAGATATTCTTTATTTGTAATAATCCATCATATGTAGCATTCCATCTGGTTTTGTTGGGAGTTCTTAGATAAACATTAAGTAAATTGTGAATATTTTCTGCAGCCAAAGTCGACATGTTTTGTTTTG
>NW_021771147.1:1681-7271 GCF_005508785.2 Acyrthosiphon pisum | reverse complement strand
ACCACAACGATGAGCATTTGGCAAGCGCTTTTCTATAGCAGTTTTTGAATGAAGTATCAGCACTTCTTATCATTTTATCTATATCACATTTGGCGATTAAATCCAATGTATGGCTTGCACATCTATAATGTGGAGGTAATTGGATATACATATCATTATCTTCTTCTGGGCAATTGCTCAAGATTTCAAACAAGTCAATCACTTCATCATCATTACAATCTTCGTCTTCATCGGATTCATCATCTGTATCATTGGATTTTTGATATGATTTAAATGCTTTAACAAAATTAGAGCCACTATCTGTGGTACTAGCAACAATCTTATTTTGTATTTTATACATAGCATGAATCTTATATAATGCATTTGCTAATACATCATAAGTATGACGTTCTTTTAGACGAGTACAAGCCAACGATACTGATTCTCTACTGAAACTTTTTTTATCTATCCAGTGACAAGTGACTCCTAAATAACTTCTTTTGCCTTTTGTCCAGCAGTCAGCTGTAGTAGCAACATGTTCAACATTTGATAATTTTGCTATAAGATTATCAACCATAGTTGAGTAAGCATTATCAATACGCAATTTCATCGTTTTTCTACACATGACTTTTAACTCATTAGGCAAACCTAGTTTTACTAAATTTACAAATGCAGGTTTGTCTACTATGCTTAAAGGTTGAGTTTCACTAATAACAAATTCCAACAATAGTTTGTCTAAACTTTTCTGTGATACTTTTGTGTGTTCTATACCTTTACCAGATGAATAGCACTCAAGTGTTGATTGAACTGATGTTTTTTGTGTACTTTCAGATTGCTCAATGATAATTTTCTTTTTTGGTCGACTTGAATTAGATTTTCCCTCATTTACAGCATTTTCAAAGACCTTTAATTTGAATGGATGGACTCTCTAAAAAAAATATAAATGGTAATAGAATAGTTAGATTAAGTCATTGAATTCTTAAAAACAAACATTACACTGTTCATTAGGTAATTTATTTACCTACAGTTATACATATAATTAATTAATTGTAGTACAGTAATATTTTCCACTATTTAATTTTTTACAATTATAAGTTAGATAATTTAGGCATAACTATTATTTAATATTTATTAGCTACTATATTAGGTAATAGTTTTTAAAAATACATTTAAAATTGAAATGTATTCCAAAAAAATAAAAGTGCTAAATTTCAGTATATTTCATAATTTCATAAGTTACATTTTCTGATTTTCACATAAATTATTACTCATTAGTTATTTAAAAAAGTAACTTTTAAACTTTCAAATTCTAATACAATTAACCATAATAATATGAAATATGAATTATTCAGTATTTTGAAAAGTAATAATTTTAAAAAGCATTAAACAAGTTTATTAGCAACATTACTAAATATCATGATATGAAATAAATATATTAATAATTGGCTTACCGCAATATGACGTCGAAGGTTGGCTGTGGTGTTCTTAGCCGTACTAATTATTTTGATCGTAGGACTACACATAACGCACTTGGCAAGCACATTATTTCCTTTGTAGCCATTGAACAAAAAAAAACTGTCAATCCCAGACCATGGCAAACATTCTGATAAAATACATTTTTAAATAAATAAAATATTAGTTATGGTTCAAGAACATTTGTTAATAACCATTGTAATCATAAGATTAGTTGTCAAAATATTAACAAATCTTTTGAGATTTAACAAATGTTTCATAGGTTTGTAGTTTTGTTCTTACCATTTTGGTTTGAACTATCCGGTAAAATTCCTTCAGTGGGTGTTGTTGGTGTTGAGTTGGACATATTATTTTCGAACTTCAAACAAATAACTGAAATAACAATAACCAACGTAGAAAAGTGAAAACACTGAAAACTAGAAACACACGGTCAGACGTCAGACAATAATTTTATTAATTTCAATATCGTTTAAATTAAAACGACTCACATCAAGACGATAGTCGACAAAACCACGATGACACGATTTAACATATATCTTTAATCATGGACAAAACGTATGATTAGGATATCAGATATAATATTATATCATATTTGTACTTTGTTATCATTTAAATTGTTTAACTTCAACCATTATGGCATGATTATCACAATAACATCGTTATCTTATCTAAGATCATGAACATATTATATACACAGTTATATCTTAGTTCGTGCTAACTGTTAAGACAGACGTCTACTTTATCAGAGTGATTCGCTTATTGTCACCATTTCAATAATAATCCGCTAGGTTCGTATTTCGTTTATTGGTCCATGCCTCCATGGCGCGCGGAACCGGAAACGACCCGGAACACGACACGTAGTCGACCCACGGCGTCGCGGCTCAGTTTTGGCGCGGAAACACACTATATGCGCTTCATAAAATATACTGTGGCACTCAACGTGTTAAAAATAAATATATTTATATTTTTTTTTTCATTATTTGAGGAACGGAAATTTTCGTTCAAGTTCCTTTAAAATAGGAACTCGTTCCCGTTCCTCGTTCCTATATTTTAAATGGAACGCGTTCCGAGCTTCGTTCCTATAAAAGGAACGCGTTCCTTCCCAACACTGCGGCACACACACACACACACACACACGCACACAACATATTATTTGTTTTTATTTCTATTAAATTTATTATTATTGTTTTTATTTTTGTTTAATTGTGTCAGCTGTGAATTGTGAGTTATATAATATGTAGATTATAAGTTAATTATCGCCGCCGCCGCCGCACAGTCTGCGCAATCAATTTAACGCGGTCGTCCAGACTTCCAGTCCGTTAATTGCTGTTAACGCGGAACCGTCGCAAATCGCCGTTCCGTCTTATGTTATGCGAGCAAGCACGAAACGCCTTGGTAATATAAAATTATATTGTTTACGTGCTGTGATTTGGCTCGAATAGCTAAAAATCACCAATACCCTTTATGTAATAATATATTATATTGTTAGTGACGCTCTGATAGCCGTTCACATATTTTATTATTTGTTGATAAATACCACCAGCAAATCGTCGTGTTATTTCGAATATTGTTACGTCATAATATTGTCAAGAGTGCGATCGTAATTTTTTCAAACCGTATTTGTAGTGTTATATTATTATTGTTTGGCCATAAGGGCTATATTTAATTACCTTTTAAATTATTGTCTGGCTGGAATGATTAGTGATTTATATTTATTATTTTTTGTTAACTTATTATTGTTATGTGTCAATTATAAAATTATTATACAGGCACAGGTTGTCCAGCTGGCCAGCGGTTCACCGACAAATTGTGAGTTGTTCATTATTATTTGTATTATATACTATTATTATTCTGTAAGGCCGGAAGAGTCATTAATAGGTACATTTCCCCAGCCCCCCCAATTTTGAATTTGAATTTTTTTTTTTTACCATTTGTTTGTAGCCGGTTTGTATTGGTTTGTAATCTAATTTTTTTCGTTTGTAGAGATTTAGTTTTTTTTAAAATCAAAATTTTGGTGGGGGGGCTGGGGAAATGCCCAAATTTTGAATTTTGAATTTTTTTTTTCACCAATCGTTTGTAGCCGGTTTGTATTGGTTTGTAATCTAATTTTTTTCGTTTGTAGAGATTTAGTTTTTTTTTAAATCAAAATTTTGGTGGGGGGGCTGGGGAAATGCCCAAATTTTGAATTTTGAATTTTTTTTTTCACCAATCGTTTGTAGCCGGTTTGTATTGGTTTGTAATCTAATTTTTTTCGTTTGTAGAGATTTAGTTTTTTTTTTAAATCAAAATTTTGGTGGGGGGGTGTGCTGGGGAAATGCCCAAATTTTGAATTTGCACCTAATTTAGGTGTTTATTCAACCAGGCTTTTATTATATTTAGATTTTTTAATTAACTGTTTTTTATTCAAATTAATTTTTTTTTATTCATAATATGACTTTTTTAAATCTGATTTAGGATTTTTTTCAACAAGGTTATTCTATTTATATTTTTCAATCAAAAATGGTTTTTTATTTATATTAATTTTTTTATTCCTTTTTTCATTTGTAGAGATCAAATTACTTTTTTTTATCCAAATTAGACTTCTTCATTTTATTTTTTATTCAAAAAAGCTTTTTATCGAATAGGGATGCTATATAAAAAATATGGGGGTGCTAGGGAAATGCCTTAAACTGGAATTTTTTATTTTTATATAAAAAATCACTATAATATTTTGTTCGTTACTTATTAATTAGGTTTTAATGGGTGTTCATCGATGATTTGTGAATATATTATGTAATACAAATAATTGTCATTTAATTGTAGCTAATTATTAGCCATTTTAACAAACAACATACCAGCATTTTTTCAATAGCTACTACATTGGGCCTTTTTTAAGTGCAGTTCATTTATGATTTATAAATATACGTAATAACAATCAATTTGATTTATTTTAAATTAGAAATTATATGTATTCTCATCAGTTATTATAATACATTTTATTGATTCGAGTTTCCTTTTTGTACAAACTGGTTTGTAATCTAATTTTTTTCGTTTGTAGAGATTTAGTCACTAATTAATTAAATGCTGTCTATCGATGATTTATACATATACCATGTAACAAAAATAATCGTCGTGTAGTTGTAGCTAAATATTAGATACTAGTGTTTCATTTATTGAACTTCTTTGCTATATCATGTTATATTGTATAATTCAATCGATTTTCAAATCAGTTATTACTCAAATTAAGTCATTAAAACTTTTACTTTTACGTTGATTTGAACTTAATTAATGATGGAAAATCATCACAGCCCTAACTTGTATGAAAGTTGCTAAGCTTTAATATTTTGTATGAATATTATTGATAATGTATACAAATTCATATAATATTAATATAATTTATATTAATATACTTAATATATTCAGACAAACTTAAGCAAGTTTTTTTTTTTCAAAATGATAGTTTGTTTCATAATTTGTATCAAATATGGCTATAAAAAACAACATACATATAATCCTTCAGTTGTATATTTTCAAAATGCATATTATCTATAGTTAAATACAATATGTTAATCCTTATATATACTACATTTGTTCATTAAAATAATACGTATACCTATAGAAGTTGTAAAATAAAATGCTTAACAAAAGATTAATTTACTTTTTAACTAAAATATTTGAAATAATAATTTTGTCTTCATGTCATTTATATAGTATAGTAGATATATTCACACTGTACTATTGTTTCAGACTTAACTGGAATTGATTTTACTGCCAAATCATCGTATATTTCCCAATTGTTATTTAACCTTCTACAATACGCTTTATAGTGACCTACACCACTTATGTCTCCGGTCAATGAACAAATACCTCTGAGTTCATAGTTCACATTTTGAACACTTAGTACAGGAGGGATATCTGATAGTTTTATAAGTACATTGGGTCTTGGATGATTTTGGCTGGTAAATCCTAAAATTATTTTATTTATTAATTATTTTATTAATTAAACTTATATTATTTTAAATACATAAGATTATACATTTATACACACTCACCTTCGTCATTTTGAATTATTTCTATGAATAAATGTTGGTTAGATAGGCATGGTGTTAAAGTTTTAATTTTTGTGCATGTCTCATTGCCATTCTTATGTTCACAGATA
>NW_021771147.1:0-1631 GCF_005508785.2 Acyrthosiphon pisum | reverse complement strand
GGTAATAGTTTTTAAAAAATACATTTAAAATTGAAATGTATTCCAAAAAAATAAAAGTGCTAAATTTCAGTATATTTCATAATTTCATAAGTTACATTTTCTGATTTTCACATAAATTATTACTCATTAGTTATTTAAAAAAGTAACTTTTAAACTTTCAAATTCTAATACAATTAACCATAATAATATGAAATATGAATTATTCAGTATTTTGAAAAGTAATAATTTTAAAAAGCATTAAACAAGTTTATTAGCAACATTACTAAATATCATGATATGAAATAAATATATTAATAATTGGCTTACCGCAATATGACGTCGAAGGTTGGCTGTGGTGTTCTTAGCCGTACTAATTATTTTGATCGTAGGACTACACATAACGCACTTGGCAAGCACATTATTTCCTTTGTAGCCATTGAACAAAAAAAAACTGTCAATCCCAGACCATGGCAAACATTCTGATAAAATACATTTTTAAATAAATAAAATATTAGTTATGGTTCAAGAACATTTGTTAATAACCATTGTAATCATAAGATTAGTTGTCAAAATATTAACAAATCTTTTGAGATTTAACAAATGTTTCATAGGTTTGTAGTTTTGTACTTACCATTTTGGTTTGAACTATCCGGTAAAATTCCTTCAGTGGGTGTTGTTGGTGTTGAGTTGGACATATTATTTTCGAACTTCAAACAAATAACTGAAATAACAATAACCAATGTAGAAAAGTGAAAACACTGAAAACTAGAAACACACGGTCAGACGTCAGACAATAATTTTATTAATTTCAATATCGTTTAAATTAAAACGACTCACATCAAGACGATAGTCGACAAAACCACGATGGCACGATTTAACATATATCTTTAGGAATTGATTAGTGCTGTTGTGCATCAAGGAGCCACAGAACTTCACGCAGATGGCACATTTAAGGTTGTGCCATCTACACCTTATTGTCGACAACTATTTATCATACACTTAATTTTGCAAAATCATGTAATCTAAATATTTAATTTATTTTCATGTATTATGATTAAAAAAAATATATATATTTAATTGGTTGTTTTTTTAGTCTATACCTGTATGTTTTGTGCCCATGGAAGCAAAAACTGAGGCATCGTATAGGAAGGTGATGGAAAGGTTCCAAATGAAATTCCCAGAATTTAGGCCTTTGGTAATTATGACGGATTTTGAGACAGCCCTACGTAATGTTTTTCTGTATATTTATTCTGAAGCTCAAATATTTTCATGTTGGTTTCACTATGTACAGGTATGTTATTAAAGATTCATTAAATTATTTCATATTTCATTTAATTATACTTTCAGCCTCAAAAAAAAAAATAATAATAAAATTAATAAACTCAACATATTATTATAGTGTCTACAGAAAAATATCAAAAGAATAGGCTATTCGGGGTACATTGGGCAAAACAGAGAGGCAAAAATGTCTGTAAGGATGTGCGCGGCGTTGGCTTTATTGCCTGCCAATAAAATTGAGGAGGGCTTTCGATATTTAACAACGGAGTTAAGTTGGAATGAAGAAATTGAAGGTACTTTTGTTATAAATACAATTATTACTTAGAGTGTACTAATATTGATTGGTTTGATTTAGAAATATAAATATATACAGT
>NW_021771146.1:2292-8316 GCF_005508785.2 Acyrthosiphon pisum | reverse complement strand
ACATTATACCCAAGTCATAATTTGTGATATATTTATGTATTTTATTTGATATTTTAATCAAAAATAGATTTATTTTTTTGAGAAACTCAATGGATGGTCAAATTATATATATGGCGTTATAGCATATAGTAATGATCACTATGTGTCTTACATAAAAAGAGGAGAAACTTGGGAAAATCATAATGATCTTCAAAGGAAAATCAATAAATTCACCGAGGCCAAAAACAAGTTTGTTAAACCACATATGCTGATTTACATAAAAAAAGATAAATATTAAAGTAACTTTTTGTAAAATTTTAAGTGTTGTCATATTTTAACTGTCAATAATTGGCATTTATTATTTTTAATATTTTAAACAGAATAAACTTTTAAACAAAATTATTTTATATTATATAAATTTAGTACAATAGATTCTCAACATATTGTATATAATTAAATTTCGATAAGAATCATTCAAAGTATTGTGTTAAGTTTTCATGTTAAGTACCCATGAAAAAACTAAATTTGCAAAAATATGATATTGGTTTGGGTACGATAGGATAAAGTCGGGGTGCAACGTGAATTTGGCACCCCAAACGAATTTTATTTTTCCTGGCGTAAAAAAATTGTTGCAAATTTTTTTTTCTGTGTTGCAAATTGTTGCAAATAATTTGCAAAAATATGATATTGGTTTGGGTACGATAGGATAAAGTCGGGGTGCAACGTGAATTTGGCACCCCCAACGAATTTTATTTTTCCTGGCGTAAAAAAAATTGTTGCAAATTTTTTTTTCTGTGTAGCAAATTGTTGCAAATAATTTGCAAAAATATGATATTGGTTTGGGTACGATAGCATTTAGCATATAGGTGTAATAGCACTAATAGGACATTCGATTAATCAGGTTCAAAGTACAACAGTTATCTATAATGTTACTTTGGGTTGAATTCGATACATTTATCAGTTACCTATAGCTCCTGGTCATTACTCTTTACAAATGAAGAAATATTATAAACAATGCCATGTTTACCTACCTTTTAGGGCAAACGATGCGACCCTACATATAAAATTACAATTCAACATTTACTTAAGATTTATTTTTTTCATAGCAGTAAGTGTATCACAACAATGCGTATAGTATCTCGGCACATTATCGCTGACACGAATGTGTTTATTCTTTGTTATTTAATATTAAGTTTTTCGTGTAGTTGATTACAGAAATGGTTTCAAGAAATAATATCTTTCATGTCTATTTATATTAAACTAAAAATATTGTTATTTATTACGTAAAAGTGTCGTCCAGCGGCGCACACTATTTCGTGAACTCGTGATGGAAATATTCTATTATGAGGCATGACTGCAAGTCTATACTCTATAAAGTATAGTATAGGTATACAGAAATAAATCATTGTTTAACAATTAAAATAAGGAATTGCATAGAAAAATTGTTTATTAAAATGAATGGTCATAACATAATAAGATAGTTCGTCTAAAATAATTACGAAATATATTTGTTTTATTCATACCTATCTTAAACAAAAATGAAAATATCTACTATGGACTTAATGGTATCTAGATAAAAAAATACATATCTTTATCTTTATCTAGATAAAAGTAAAAATCATAATCATAATCTGAATCTAGATAATTGTTTAAGAAATTATCTCTATCTTATCTAGATATTATTTTTGTTATCTGGGCTCAACACTGATTATTAGTGGGTCTTCGAAAAGAGTTAAACCTTAATAACCTTAAAAATAAGCACTCTTGGTTAATTATAAATTTTGATATAGGTAACGAGAACATTTTTTTTTTTTTTATTATTAATTTAAGGCTTCAAATACAAATATTTATTAGTCTACTATGGTTTACATGACAGGTGGTAACATTTAGTTATAGGAAATTTGGTATTTATACATTAATAATTTATAAATATAATTTAGATGTTAATAGTTATAATGTGAGAACATATTTATTCTAGCCATCATATCACTAAAGTTCAATTCGGCCTACCTATTATGTAACAAAATGTAAATAGTACAAAGTTACATGACAACAGAGTGAGATATTAACGATATTTAAATTTACATATTCGTTTCTGCTTATGAACTATTTCAAGATTCTTTTAGCTCAGTTTTTGATAAAGATATATAATTTCTTTATATTGTATATTTTTATCTAATAGATTAGTTTATCTTAAAATGACAGTCTGTAGTTTTTACTACGGATCAATGTCTTAGTAAAAATAAAGTGGTATTATGATTTATTTAGGTCATACAAAAATGAAAATATAATAATGTAAAGAGTTGAGTTAAAATAATCATTTGAATCTTCTAAAGAATTAATTTAAATAATATAACTAGAACAGTTAAAAAAAAAAATCTTAACTTACCATTTTAACTACGATGGCACGATGTAATTAAATATAAATAAAAAAAACAACTAGGTACGCTATACACGCTATCAAAATTACGACAAGGATGCAATAAAACACATGACTACTAGAAACATGTAACTGCACTGGATATCAAATGGGAACAGAATCGCTGTGATTTTAATTTTATAATGGTAAATAAATTATTTTCAAGCAAAGCATTTTAAGAGTGCTGCCAACAATATAATTATCATCAACAATCGATGATATCGTATAATATGAAAATTAGAAAAACCCAAAAATATACAATAATATGGTTAATACTTAATATTACAAACAAATAAATATGCTATTTTAATTTTGTACATGTTTTATTATATTTTATTCTTATATTACGTCTATTTGGTTATAAATAAATTATAATTCATTATTATATTTGATACATATTATTACTATGGCTGTTATCCAGCGCAACGGTCGTGGCGCAAGCTAAGTAAAAAAAATTGCTGCACGACAGTGTATACATAGGTATAGTATATCGAAGCAGAAGTTGCCTAATTAAAGTTTAAACTGTGTAAAATACAGGTAAATATTTTGTTATACGACATAGCTAATTTTCTAATTCATCAATTAACTCCTAGTAAAGAGTAAACTCGAAAACATAAGAAATATTGTGTAGAACGCGCTTATTTGTAAAAAACATCAAAATCGTTCGTTTAGAAATGTAGTAATAACATATAAATGAAAAAGTGCGAACTTTTTAATGGAAATTTATATTAAATTCAGAATCACGGTAGCTGTCGTTCCATCAGCGTTGACAATGTTTGTAACCTATTTAGTCATCGGGAAAAAAATATGACAAAATTACCGTATTATAATAGTATATTGTGTGGCAAGGGCGGAAATGAAATCCCCGCGAGAGCCACACATTCTATTTTCTCAGTGTCTGGTTGTGCAGATGATACGCGCGTGATATGTGAACCCGGCACTTTTGGGGATTTCCACTTAACCACCCGGCACTATTTGGGATTCCCACTTTACCACCCGCTGGACGGAAAAAGGACGCTTTCGAACGCTATTGAAAACCAAACTTTCGGTGCAGGTGTGACAAAAACAATATTACCGTTCTTATAGAATATTGTGTAAATACCCAGTATTTAGTGAGTATATAACAATACAAGTTATAGATAAAAATATATAATATACAAATACAATATACTATATATATATATATATTATATATAATATAGATACATTGTCATTATTATTTGCATTGATGATAAAAATTAGTGATATCACAAAAAAACCCTTCAGAAACTAGACTACTCAAACTACATGTAAAAATGGCTAAGTAAAAAAATATAAAACCTTAAGCACTATAAAGATGTGATACATGAATAAATGCTAAGTATACTGAATTTAAGTAAACTTATTTTGTTTCAATGATTTATTTACTTGGTGAGGAATTATTTCTTAAAAGAAACAAATTGTAATGAATAAAGACCGGATTTATATGTTTTTACATATCGTTACTGGGTGTATGCAATCTTATGAAAGTAAAAAATGTGGACGATTCGTTCAATTCTGAATGCGTAGAAAAAAGATTTTTTTGCATATTTGAGAATATTTCACAGGTTAGAGAATATTTAACCCATTTAGCATATTTTGGAATATTTCGTAAATTGTGAGAAAAAATTTCTATTTATTTTTAATATTAATATTACGGTACCCAGAAAATTTTTTTTTGAACATTTACAATTTACTTTTTTTTTATCAATTTGATAAAAAGAAAACACGCAGTGTTATCAAGGTTTATCTATAAACCTTGCGTGTTATAGGCTATAGTGCTTTATCATAATAAGTTGCCGTGCCGTTCCCAAAAAATTGTATTGTTTTATTATGTTTTAATATATATTAATATTTGTTATTTTTTCACATAGTGACTTAAGTGAATAATACAACTTTTAATTAAAATATACCAAAGGAATATTGTAATTACTAATGAATAAAATAATTAAATGGCGAAGCACTGTTAAAATATAATATCATTGTTCTAATAATAACTGTCCATATTCAATATTGAAAGAAATAGTGCTACTATTATCGTTTAGAAAATGGCATACAAAGTCTTGAGGATTCATTGCTAAACTATACATTGACAAAGAACACTAATTGAGTTGAACATGATTGCAATGGAAATTTCGAAAAGGAAAATCAATAAATTCACCGAGGCCAAAAACAAGTTTGTTAAACCACATATGCTGATTTACATAAAAAAAGATAAATATTAAAGTAACTTTTTTTTTCTGTGTTGCAAATTGTTGCAAATAATTTGCAAAAATATGATATTGGTTTGGGTACGATAGGATAAAGTCGGGGTGCAACGTGAATTTGGCACCCCAAACGAATTTTATTTTTCCTGGCGTAAAAAAATTGTTGCAAATTTTTTTTCTGTGTTGCAAATTGTTGCAAATAATTTGCAAAAATATGATATTGGTTTGGGTACGATAGGATAAAGTCGGGGTGCAACGTGAATTTGGCACCCCGAACGAATTTTATTTTTCCTGGCGTAAAAAAATTGTTGCAATTTTTTTTTTCTGTGTTGCAAATTGTTGCAAATAATTTGCAAAAATATGAAATTGGTTTGGTTGCGATAGGATAAAGTCGGGGTGCCAACGTGAACTTGGCACCCCGAAACATGTTTCATTGTGAGGGTTGTAAAACTATGTTGCAAATTTTTTTTCTGGTGTTGCAAAATGTTGCAAATTATTTGCAAAAATATGATATTGGTTTGGTTGCGATAGGATAAAGTCGGGGTGCCAACGTGAACTTGGCACCCCGAAACATGTTTCATTGTGAGGGTAGTAAAACTATGTTGCAAATTTTTTTTCTGGTGTTGCAAATTGTTGCAAATTATTTGCAAAAATATGGTATTAGTTTGGGGACGATACGATAAAGTCGGGGTGCCAACTTCACGGCCGTGTCGACGTTCCCGAAGTTCAACCAATACATGCCCGTAGTGATCATATAGAGATCGCACCACGAATATTTGTACCAGACGTACTGGCAGGATCATCACATCAACAAGATGACTATCACTCAAATGTACCTGATAACAAGTCTAATGAATGGTATGATGATGGATATAATGAACTGTTTACTACGATCGACATATCGATAATTTAAGAGGTAAGCGTTTTTTTTTTTTTTTTTTTTATGTGGGGTAATTTTATGTAGGGTCATTTTATGAGAAATAATAAAGTCAAGCGTTATATATTTTTTTTTTGTTAGGAAAACGCAAATATACCGAAAATTCTTTTCCGAATGTAAAAAATAAACGTGCACGTATGAACGCAACAACATCATCTAAATTCGTCAAAACAAAGTCCGCGTTTAAGGGGCTTTGTACCGAATATTTTTAAAATAATATTGACGATATTAAAGACACATTAGAATTTCTAAAAATTTCAAAGCCCGAAATCGCCGAAATAATTGACGGTGCACTTCGCCAGTCGCCGATACCCATCTGAAGTAATTTTTGGATAAGACATTATATGGTTATTTGACAAAACCAATGTATATCCACTGGGATGTACTGTGCTGTGTGGGATAAATTATTCAATTTTTTCAAAAATGTCCAAATGATTTTGAATCCTTAGTTTATCGTATACGAA
>NW_021771146.1:0-1401 GCF_005508785.2 Acyrthosiphon pisum | reverse complement strand
ATAATAACGTTATGATTATAACGTTATATATTTGATAAAAAACGATTGAAATTTGTAAACGTAATTATAACGAAAAACGATAAACATAAATAAATAAATAACACAAAACAAAACGTAACGTTTAACAAAATATATGATATATCTGTCGCCGCCACGACGGTAGATAAGCCGTAGGCGCACAGCAACGACGGCACACCAGTGTTGGGAAAGTTCCTTTTAAAAAGGAACTCGTTCCCGTTCCTTTTTAAAAAGGAACGCGTTCCCGTTCCTTCATGTTCCTTTTTTTGCAATTTGAGTGGTGGTCAATGGTGTATTTTGCGAACAATTTTTAAGTCAGAAATAATCGAACCGAGAGAGTTAACCGATTATTTCTGACTTAAAAATTTTTCGCAAAAAAACACCATTGACCACCACTGAAATCGGTTAACTCACTCCTTTCTAGGAGCACCGATTTTTAACAAAAATGATTTGTCTTAGATTTTTTTTGTTATAATTCAAAAGTTGTATAGCGTAGACTTGAAACTTTATATATATACATTCATATTGCATAATTGCATAATATTATACATGTATATTACTATAGTAGTATAGTATACAGTATATAGTGTGTACTATACACGATACACCACACATAGAGACATGCTATAGGTTATAGGCTTATAGCCCATAGGAGTATAGGACATAGTATAATACAACAATCTGTTTTTTTTTTTAATTCAATTTATTTGAAAAAATATTTTTATACTGACATTTTGTTTTGTTTGAGAAGAACTAATTTTTCAAACAATGAATCACTCAACTTGTTTCTTTTTACCGTCATAACATTTGACCCTGTGGAAAAAAGCCTTTCAACTGGTGCGCTCGACGGGATTGGTGTGTTATACTCCAAAAAAATTTTTAATACTGCTGGGTGTGTATGTAGCAAAGGTAAATCTTGACAATTGGACTTCAAATACAATTCAATTTCTTCCATGCATGAGGATTTTTTTGATTTCTTTTTAGCAACTGGTAAACAGAAAAAGTCTTCTGAAGCATAGTCACTTTCACTATTCTCTGAATTATTCGATTCATCCACACTTTCAAATAAAGTCTTGAGCCATGCTTCTGCTGTGAAATAATTACAACCAATACAACCCTCAAGCCAAACAAGTTTAAATCGTGGAATTAAACATGACGCTATAATGAGCTCTTTTTTATTCCATACTGAGCTAAATCGTTTTTTTAATGAATTTTTAATTGTCTTGACAAGTGGGCTACAAAATTGCAAGTTTTTTTGTTCTAAAATAGTCATTTTTTTTTCTAAAGCATAAAGAGTTGGTAGCAAATAACCCATTAACATACCATCTCCCCCCTGCAAAAAGTCTAAAGATTCAGCGAGTGGTGCCATAACTTCACAGTATT
>NW_021771145.1:27753-30538 GCF_005508785.2 Acyrthosiphon pisum | reverse complement strand
AAATGGGATCATCAAAATTGTAACGTTTTTTGATTTGTAAACAACTTGTTTTTAAAAAACTTTGACATTTATCATAAAAATATAGAAGCAAGTCTTGCCTTTGGGTAATTAACTCACACGACAAAAAGTTTGTTAATTTTACACCCAAATAAATTTCATTTGGCTTTAAGTATTTTGTATGATCATTGGGGTCAATATCAGAAAGCGGCGTTTTCATTATATAATCTCTCTTTATAAAAGTTAATAAAATGTCTTTGTACGTCAAAACCATTTTTTCGTGCAGAACTTTATCAGATTGAAAATATTTATTTAAAAGAACAAACTTTGGTAATACCCATTCCAAGAATAAATAGAAGGCTTTTGTGAAAGGGTCATTTAGTTGGTCGTATATGGTCTTACTTGAAAGAAGTTTTTCGGAGAGCCATTGGTCATTGAAATATAATTTCAAAGCATCCCATTGTTCAACGATTCTACTAACTACCGAAAACATTGATAACCACCTAGTAGCTGAGGGATGCAGTATTTTGTGTTCTTTTACCTTAAGGAAAACTTGGAATTGATTGAATTGTGACTGACGTTTAGAACTTTGACTGAAATACGAATGAATTTGTCTTGCTAAATCTTCACAGCGTTTTGGCAATTCTTTGCAAGCTTCGCTTCTAACTAAATGTAGGCTGTGGCAAATACATTTCATTAAAAAAATACCAGGGAAAACATTTTCCATTCTGGAAGCTACTGAGTTACGAACTGCAAACATTGAATTGCAGCCATCTGACCCAAATCCAATAATATTGGTAAAAGGAATTTTATATTCTTCAAATGTTTGTATACAAGCATTAAACAAGTTATTAGCAGTGGCACCTTCATTAATCTTGTCTATATTTTTCTTGTCATACACTTGAACCAAGGACCAAAATCTACTCACAATTCTTTGTTCCTCATCATCGTGAAACCATGTCGATTCACACCCAATATCTGTCGATTCATCAATCATTACTGAAAATTTGCTCATCATAAGTTTCTTTGCTAAAAGTTGTTTAGCAAATGGTGAAATTACATTTTTTATGACGTTTGTAGCTTTTGTCCTTTTAAGCTGAATTTTTTGACAAATTTCAGAATCATCAAAAATATCTTTCAAAACATCTACTATATGATCTATGCAATTGCAATTGCAATTAAAAGCAACATTATGTTCAACAAGAAGGGCACATAATTTAATTTCAGCAATTTTAATTTTATCTTCCAAAGGATCTTTTTTATTATTTATGAAATTTGACATTGCAGTTGATGATTTTTTAGGAGTATTAGTAACGTTAATCTTATGTTTCTTACCAAGGGCATGATTTTTAATAACTACTAATTCAGAAACAAATGTTGTGTTACATTTAATACATTTTGCTTTCATATTATCACCTTCAACTTTTCTCAACCAGTCCTTAAATGATGGTTTTAACTCCCATTCAGGGCGGTATTTTTGCTCTCTGTGTTTAGGCCGTTCTTCTTTACTCAGTTCTCCTCTTCTTTTCCTTTTGTATGTTGGTGTAGTTCGTCCAGATACATTTTACTCATATTCAAAACTTTCATTCAAAGCATCATTCTATTTATTAACAAAAATATTGAAATAATGAATTTATAAAACCATATTCAGAAATTAATATCAAAAGGTATCTTAGATTAAGTAATAATATTAATATAAATAAATATGTAACTAATGTTTTTATAACTAATTTGTAAATTCAAGTATCCAGTTTATAACTTCTTTTTTATTGTTTTAAAATGTTTATTTAGTATACTATTTTGTACTACTATTTTTTATTATATTTAATATTACATCATAATGTCGTTACTAATATAAACTTACTTGTGACATTTTCTTCACAAATCTTTTGTTAAAATCAATGAATTTATAAAAAAATTATTTTCATAAGATTATTAAGAGAGTGATTCAGAGTGATTGACAAAGTCAGTTGTCATGTGTGTAGTCAAAGAATACTATGAAGTATAAAGGTCACATTACTTATCATCTATACATCAATAAAATACTCCTTTCAAATACAAAACACCTATATAGTATAAATATCACTGGCAATTCCAATTGTAATAACTATATATATAAGGCCATAACAAATAATTTTATATTGATTTTCATAGTATATAAATGTATAGTATACTGTTCTTATATTGTGCAGTAACATTTGGGACCTATGATTATTTACATTTTACAATAAGTAATAATTATATTATTATTGTAAAATATTTAAATTTATGCGGGAATTGTTGTTAAATTATCATATCTTTATCAGTTCTCAGGGCCTAGTGGCACTCACGATTTTAAATCGTGGTGGCACTTATCAATTATGGTGATTTTTATCAGATATACTATCAGTATTAATATTACGTCCAATCAGGAAGCAGGACGTGAAAATTATAGCCACTCATATATAATAACACAGAATATATAAAATAACTATGTAGCCACCGCGTTTTATTTTTTTTCTAAACATTGAATAATTATCGTATTTTCTTGTACGATAGTTGATAAAGTATCGTACATCGTACAATGGCAATAATAATCGTACAAATACGATAATTATCGTACACCTGGCAACGCTGGTGATACATCGTACGCCACCGCGATTCCAATATCGTTTGTATAATCGCTAATTTCCGGGAACCGGTCCCCACCGGTCGACGCACACACACATGCACACACTTTACATTAAATGCTAATGACGTCATGGTAACATTCTCGGTGTCGCACAAATTAATAGAATGACCCCCAGCC
>NW_021771145.1:27092-27703 GCF_005508785.2 Acyrthosiphon pisum | reverse complement strand
AAAATATGAACCCCAAAAAAATTATTGTAAATTACACATTATTAAATAATATTATGAAGGAGGCATGAATTTAACAATGTCGTTTATAATTTGGGTAAATATGCAGATGGTTTTTTTATGTTTTTGTCGCCAAAGAAATTCACTTATGTAAGAATCCAACATTGACCGATGGGTTCCCGAATGTTTTTTATTTCGTTCTTTAGCCCGATCGCCATAAACGCTCAATATTTTGTGTGTGTGCCCCGGTATCTGGGTCTACAAAATTATATTTGTGATTGACTTGCATATGCTGAAATGCATTATTATGCTTTAAAGAATCGTAGCTCTTCCAGCAATCTGATATTATAATAGAACCGGCAGCAATGTGGTTCTCAATAATCGGAATTAATGTATCTGCAGATGTATTTGGAACCATTACCATGAAAACATCAAGAGTTTCTCTACATATCCCACCAAAAACCCATTGCTGATGAAAAATCCTTCCAGTATTATTTTTACGCCGTGTAAACAACGATTCGTCGATTTTCACTGTTAAGTTTGGTCCCCCTATTTTAGTTGAATTATTCATTATTACTTCGGTACAGACTTCCCGTAAATAATTGTTCCAATCA
>NW_021771145.1:26677-26992 GCF_005508785.2 Acyrthosiphon pisum | reverse complement strand
CCTCGGAGTGTTCCTTGACCCGAGACGGAGCTTCTGGGACCACATCAATTATGTAAGTTCCAAATTGAA
Source organism: Acyrthosiphon pisum (assembly GCF_005508785.2). NCBI lineage: Eukaryota > Metazoa > Arthropoda > Insecta > Hemiptera > Aphididae > Acyrthosiphon > Acyrthosiphon pisum. The sequence goes on along the minus strand of NW_021771145.1, from coordinate 26,923 downwards.
GGATATGTATGGTCGTATGAGAAGACTTCGCTCCACGAACTGGGGTATGGGACAACTTGCGGTCAGGACCATCTATAGCAGCGGTCGCCAACCGGTGGTCCGTGGACCACTGGTGGTCCGCGGTGAAAATTTAGGTGGTCCGCGGAAAAATTTGAACTTAACTTGCAATATTATTTAATATATATAAATAATATTAATATTAATAATCACTATATGAAAAAGTATAATTGTGTCATGTTGCTGTGT
>NW_021771145.1:11577-12468 GCF_005508785.2 Acyrthosiphon pisum | reverse complement strand
TTCTTCGGTAAATGAGTCTAATTCTCGTCTAAATTATTTATTTCTATGTTTTCAATTATTTCGCTATCAGTATTATTTACGTCAATTTCTAAATTACTTTCGTTTTCGATTATTTCAATTATCATATCTACCGTTTCTCTAGCTATTGTTTCAAATTCGTCATTAACATTATTTTCTGAACTATTGTTCATTAATATTTGTTTATTTATTTAATATTTTACTCTAATATATTTAACGTTTAATTTTATTAATATAATCTCATTTAAAATAATCTCAATTAATTTTTTTTTATATATATTTATTTTATTCGATTTGGTCTTTTAAATTCTACTAGGATTTAGTTGTGTGTTATTATAATATACTACAATCAGTAAATACAAAAATCTAATTACACCAAAAATGCAAACGCACTTAATTATGAAATTTAAGTTTATAAAAACAAAAAATAAAAAATGTAGACTCATGTCCTAGTTAACTATGACACTGGGTGTAGCATTAACATACTTACTTACCTTAAATTCAAATTTATCAAACTCTAAACCCAATGCCTTAGTCTACTAGGCCATGAGTCTACAAGTTAATTAATTGATATTTGTACATATAAGTTAAAATAATTAAAAATAAAAACGGAAAAAAAAAAGTAAATATATTAGTGGGGAAAAAAAAAAATAATAAATTAAAACATAATGATAATAAATATTGATGTGTAACTGAGTAAAATATCTTCTTTTTTTTTAGTAAAAATTTTCCCGGGGTCGTCACTGACACTGCGAGGGGAAAAGTTGTCGATGAACGATTTTAAATCTCCCTGTAACCGATAAAAACTTGGATAGAAAGACCCCACAAAACTGAGCGTTCAAGGGCAAAAGTCGTGGATAAACGATTTTAAAT
>NW_021771145.1:10408-11527 GCF_005508785.2 Acyrthosiphon pisum | reverse complement strand
AAATAAAAAGGATTTATACTGTATCGGGGTCGTATCAAACAGTCTCGATAAATATAGACCAATTAAAATTGAGGGCAAACCCATCGTGTTGACTACCACCAATAGATTGAAGATGTTACAGCATCGCGAAGTCAAACAAGTAATGCGTAGTATTGGGAGGATATTTAGGAACAAGCCAGAGTTGTTAATACCATTATTGGGGCAGTTAGAAAACAGTCTAAAGCTCGAGGGGGCGACAACTCTGTCCACTGTATATCTCAACCGGTACTTGCATACTGACGAAAGAACACCAGTCATAGTTTTTTGGAATGGTACAACCGATAAAATCATAATAAACCGATTGCAATTAATCATAAAGAAAATGTTAAATATCACTTCATATAGTGATAACAACGATAATTATTTTCACCTGAAACTTCTTGACATAACCGGATCCACCAATAAATTATTATACTCTAGTAAAATAGGATACCACCCAAAAAACGGGAGAATGCTAAATCTAATGGAAACCCATGACTTAATATGCAGAATAAACCATAACATAACCCATAGTCACGATCCAGTAGCGGATGTGATTATCACCAAATGTTTATTTAATTATATTATTAAGGATATGGGACCAATACAGCTATATCAATTATGTGAAACCGAATATAGAATAAAACGATTATACTATAGTTAAACTTTAAAAAAAAAAAATTTTATTATATATATAAAAAAAATTCTAGTAAGACCAATAGATTAATGGATGGATATATAAATATGTAATAATTAATGTCTAAATTATAAAATAAGTATTTTTAACACAAATATATATAACCACCATGTACTAACACTAGAATAAGGAAAAATGTAAAACAAAAGAAAATTATAAAAAAAAAAATGTCTTAATGTCTAACAATTATTATACACTTAACCCAATGTATCACTATCTTATAACCAATGTACCACTATTGTAAAACTATTGTAATAACTACATACTATAACTTGTAAAAGATTTATGTTTAAACCTTTAAACATAAAGTCTTTTTTTCAGAAGGGAGGTGTTACGTACGTACCTACGTATAAATTTAATTATGTATAAACTATGTACAGCGTATCGCACGTTCTTAGCATATC
>NW_021771145.1:7375-9795 GCF_005508785.2 Acyrthosiphon pisum | reverse complement strand
ATTTCGACAAAATTGTTGTACTTATTAACTTATAAAATATTCACCTTTTATAGCTAAAGATTGAACATTTATAACAATTTGCACGTAAGTACATAGTTTTTTCTGTAAGCAAAAAATCTAAAAACTATAAAACACATTTTTTTTTATAGATATTTTCTGTTCAAATTTGGACGAAGTTACATAATATTAATAATGACCAAGAATAACGATTTTTATAAAGAAAAGTCCAAATAATCTCATGCTTATAAATGGGTCAAAAAATTAAAAATATTACCATATATAGATATTTGTAATGTTCATAAACTGTGAAAATTTCAAGTATTTACGAATATTTTTCTTTGAGTTACACCCAAAAAACAATTGATTTTGTCGAAAACTGAATTAAATTGAAAATAATATTAAATATAACAATTAGTAACTAATATTAACAGTTTTCACGTGTTTTTTTTTTGATCTTAAGCCCAGCGGTTAAGACCTTTAGCTGTTGTAGGGGTTATGAACTGTGGTAATGGTTAGAGGTTGGTACAAAAGGTTTTTGTTACGGTTTTTACGGTGGTAAGGTAAGGGTTTTAACTATTATGAACACGGGTGGTCACCCATCCAGGAGCTAGTAGCTGTGGCCGTTACTTACTCCCAGTCGCATTCCGTGATTGGTAGCAGCTAACGCGCCACGCCAAGCCACTCACGTGGGTTTGTAAAATGTACTTTTGGTTGTTTAGAAAATTAGTAATGTCCTATAATCAGGGCTGGCGAAAGCTATGGGCGACTTGGATGACTGTCCAGGGCGCCAGCACGGAAGGGGCGCCAAACTGAAAATTATTTCAGTTTAACCTTTTATTTTTATTATTATTATTATAATAGCTTAAAAACCTATGGCAACCATTTATAAACAAAAATTCCAATCTGAAGTCTCAAAATTCCCGTTTGAGCGACTCCCGGGGTTGGTCCTCTCCCTTTTTAAATTAGCCTATGTTTTAAGTTAGACCAAAAATACACACAGTGTAAAAATTTCATCAAGATCAGTCCAGTAGTTTTTACGTGAAAGAGTAACAAAGTCAGAAACTTTCGCGTTTATAATATTAGTAGGGTAATACTGTTATTAAAATAATTAAAATTATAAAGCCGTGGTTTCCTACAACCACGCATCCGTGATTGCGTGGTGCGCGATGCGCTATTGCGCGATCACACTTGCGTGATGCGTGATGCGTGTTGCGTGATGATGTTTTGCTACACAGTGCGTGATGAAAATATTTGTCAGTTGGTGTCCAGTTCTTCGCCAAAATGGACGTGTTGACGCTTTATAATATTTTAGAAGACAAAGCTGACGAAGAACTGTTGCTACTTGCAAATTATTTCAGGGATGAAGAGGACGAAATGTTTATTGAACGAAGTAGAGAAGGATGTTATAATATTTTAGTTGAAAGACGCCTTATAGATAACGAAATTAGATTTCGTGCATATTTTAGGGTACCTATCATTTGAACTATTCAATTATATATTAGCTTATATTAAAGAAGATATAAGAAGACGTCCAAGTAACAGAGTTAAAAGACCAATATCACCGGAGGAAAAACTCGCTCTCACTCTAAGGTAAGTTAATTATGATATTATAATTATTGAATATTCAGTAATTGAGATTTAAAAAAAAATAGAATATATCATGTTAGTTTTTAACAAACAAGTACATAATTTAATTTATTTAAATATTATTATGATTTGAAAAAAAGTTATTGTTGCAGGAGACATATTACATAAATACTAAAAATGGTTTAAATAACAATATAATAACATGTTGAAATATAGCTGCATGGTATTATAGCACCGGTATTTCATTTTAATAACAGTATACGAACAAGATGTATACATACATTTTAATTATTTAAGTATAGTAACATTTACTGAAATGTTACAAAAAAATTGCTGTCCATATATCTGAAATTGTAGATATTTTGTTATAAACAAACTACACGTTTTACCTTAAATACAAAAAAAAAAAATAAAGAATACAAATATTTCTTAAAATAAATTAAAAACATAACAACCCTTTTAAAATGTGTTTGCAAAATTAAACAAAATATAAAAATAATAACACCTAGGTTTAATAATTGTAAAAAAAAATTAATAATCATTATTATAATATTGTTAAAAAGCAAAACTGGAGTTTGCAGCTGCGGTAGGGCATGAAACACTGCTTGTTGCAGAAGTTGCAGAACTCGAAGAATCTTCTTCGACAAATATTGTCGGAACTATTTGTTTTGATGGAATAGGCGATACCGGTACAATTGGTTCTACGGATGTTGTATTCGAAGCCTTTGCCTTTATTGCGCGTAATTCCAATTCGGAAATAATATTAAAAACCCTAGTTTTTGCTTCTACGGCCAATTCTGGGGGAAATGTTGCCACTGTCGAAGCCATGCTTT
>NW_021771145.1:965-7275 GCF_005508785.2 Acyrthosiphon pisum | reverse complement strand
CTCAATGACATCAATTTTGTTCTCACTCTCCTGCACCAGTAACTTTTTATTAATTTCAGCTTGCTCAGTTGCTTGACAATGCCGCACAACTTTATCGAGGTTCAAATCTTCACGAAGTAATTTTCCTTGAAGGTCTTTGTCACTAATGCCGAGAACAATCTGCGTTCGCAACAATTTCTCTTCAGTTACTCCAAAGTCACAATTTTTTATGAGATCTCTCAGGTCAGCATAAAATTTGTCAAATGTTTCACTTGAATCCTGTTTTCTCATGAAAAATTTGTAATGTTCCATTACTTCGTTCCACTTTGGTGTACAGTACCCTTCTAATTTTTCAAAGATAATATTAACAGTTTCAACTTTTGGATCAATGTTAAATGTTCTATAAATCTTAACGCCGTCACTTCCAATTAGATTTAGTAAACGTGCTGCCTGTACTTTTTCCGGTTTTGAGGTTGTTTCCGTTGCTTCAAAAAATACCATGACTTCCTCTTTGAATAATTTAAAATTTTCAGCAACATTTCCTGTTAGTTTCAAACAGTCTGGTTTGTTGAATTCCATAATTGACGATCGTATATGAATTGTGGAACACTTTAGTTCACTTTGATTTTATCTTTTATATTATTTAATCGTAAAAATCACATGAAGTTCGCGACTGCGCCATGTTTTATTAAGTTTGTTGGAGCGTAAACACTAATAATTAATAACAAAATTACTACACAACATTTTATATTAATATTTTAATTTAATTAACACAATAGTACAAGTTCACGTGGAAGCATGGTGCTAGTGACTGCTAAGAAAGAAAAAAAAACAAAATTATAACCTATAAACTGTTTATCAGCTTATCACAAAATAATCAAAATCTGTGTTATCACAACATCGTGTATACACACATACCAAAACAAAAACGTAAGAAGTGGGATCCAAAGTGTAACGGATAGTAACCGTTTACTCACAACGCATAAATATCATTATATATGAATAGTTAAAAGTAGGAATAAGCAAGTAGGTAGTCGACCTCCTTAAACGATTTTGGCAATAGTCAAGTGTTTATTCACGATCAATATTAAGACGCAAATCACGAATCAGTTGTCAGGATAAGGGGATTGCTAAAATCACGAGTAGATATACGTATATGTATATGTACGCATTTATGGACCAGGATGTGGTAACCGATAAGAATTTAATAAATTCACAAAAGAGATGACGCACTGCACGACAAATAAACTAGCTGTCAGAACACTATGGCAAATACTCAGATTAGATAGGAATATTGCAAATGCGTAGGTTGAGTCGATGGTCACACGGATCGCATCCGGTAGAGACAAGATAGCGAACCGATAGGCAGGGGGAGCAGGGACCCGAATATAAAAGGGAGCCTGAAACAGCCTGTATTCAGACGTGTCTACTCCAGAGCACAACAAGCACCTTCACGTCACTCTGTGTAATAACATTGTCATTTGGACTTAGACTAAATTACTAAAGAACGTTTAAATATACTACAAAGTATCTCTCATCTGTCTACATTTATTTATAAACTATCCTGTCAACATCTTCATCATCAACACGAGCGGTCTCGCTTCCTGCAAAATCATAATATACTCGTAGTTAACGGCTATCAGAATATAACTCTGACCAGTCCAACAACGAGAATATTACACTTGGAATGGGTATTACCAAAGTTTGTTCTTTTAAATAAATATTTTCAATCTGATAAAGTTGTGCTTGATGTTCTGCACGAAAAAATGGTTTTGACGTACAAAGACATTTTATTAACTTTTATGAAGAGAGATTATATAATGAAAACGCCGCTTTCTGATATTGACCCCAATGATCATACAAAATACTTAAAGCCAAATGAAATTTATTTGGGTGTAAAATTAACAAACTTTTTGTCGTGTGAGTTAATTACCCTAAGGCAAGACTTGCTTCTATATTTTTATGATAAATGTCAAAGTTTTTTAAAAACAAGTTGTTTATAAATCAAAAAACGTTACAATTTTGATGATCCCATTTTGTCGTTATTAAGTTGTTTAAGTCCAAAGGTCGCTCTATCTACTATTAAGCGACAAACTTGGCCATCACTTTTAACAATAATGAATAAAGTACCACGCATTGTTGATAAAAATAATACTAATTTGATGCAAGCTATTGATGATCAATGGCGTACTTTACCACTCAATATTCCACAAAATGTTAATCAAGATATGGACACTGGTACGTTTTGGAACAATATGTATGTTTCAAATGATCTTGATGATTCCGGTTTCAAAGAATTGGCCAAGTTTGCACTGACTGTACTTTCACTTCCACACTCCAATGCAGAATGTGAAAGACTGTTCAGTAAAATTAACAGAACAAAAACAAAGTATCGTACATCGTACAATGGCAATAATAATCGTACAAATACGATAATTATCGTACACCTGGCAACGCTGTCTGCAACGGTTTCAGCTGCATTAATGACCTGTGAATGTATAAAAAACACAAAATTCAGTTCCAAACGACAACTGCAAAATTGTGTTTTTAAACTAAAACTATTTAAAATTGTAATTTATTAACTGTTTTAAAATTGTATGGCTTATTCAAATTTCAGATTGATAAAATGTGTTTAAGCAACTGGTATTCATATTATTAAAGCAAATTTATGGTTATAAAAAATGTTATAAATATTATAAATGTTATAATATGTATACCGTGGTTTAAACTTATAAAATATTCCAAAATAATACTAAACACATAAGTACATTAGTATTTAGTACGGTGATTAGTGATTTTTGAGTTGTGACTATCGACTACTAACTAATGTACTACTAAAAAATGATTATGATAAAGGTATTCCACTATCTATAATCAATCATAGACATATTTTATAATGATTATGTTGCATTAACATAATTTTTGAAGGTACGATAATTTATTGAAAAATACGATAATTTTGAAAGCCATGTACGATAATATCATTTTAGAAACCTGGCAACACTGCCCCGAACCAACAATTTGACTTTAAAAAAAAACTAAATCTCTACAAACGAAAAAAATTAGATTACAAACCAATACAAACCGGCTACAAACGAAAGGTGAAAAAAAAAATTCAAAATTCAAAATTTGGGCATTTCCCCAGCCCCCCCCCCCCACCAAAATTTTGATTTAAAAAAAAAACTAAATCTCTACAAACGAAAAAAATAGATTAAAAACCAATACAAACCGGCTACAAACGAATGGTGAAAAAAAAATTCAAAATTCAAAATTGGGGGGGCTGGGGAAATGTACCTGAATAGTAGGCGTGACTTAAACTTGCGGATCGTCAAAACACTTAACAGCGCATCCTCTCGGTCGTTGCACTCGTAAATTTTTCGTGACATGTCCTTTTAACGCGGACATTTGGTACGGTTGGGTGAAAAGGTACATTGCAGAACGCGGACACTTTGTACTATTATAAACATAAAGTATATATTATAAATATAAGTTATATACCTAAGTTAATAATTCTATCTATTATATATGCCAAATTGTATTAAAAATGTTATTTGGTAAATCTGGGGAAACATGGGTACATGTAGATCGATAAAAGTTAATTAATTAAGTAAATTAAATATCTAAAAGCGAATTATTTTAAAATTGATTTATTTTGATGAATTATTCTAAAATTTTAGAAAACGAAGCTGACGAAGAACTGTTGCTACTTGCAAATTATTTCAGGGATGAAGAGGACGAAATGTTTATTGAACGAAGTAGAGAAGGATGTTAAAATATTTTAGTTGAAAGACGCCTTATAGATAACGAAATTAGATTTCGTGCATATTTTAGGGTATCATTTGAACTATTCAATTATATATTAGCTTATATTAAAGACGATATAAGAAGACGTCCAAGTAACAGAGTTAAAAGACCAATATCACCGGAGGAAAAACTCGCTCTCACTCTAAGGTAAGTTAATTATGATATTATAATTATTGAATATTCAGTAATTGAGATTTAAAAAAAAAATAAAATATATCATGTTAGTTTTTAACAAACAAGTACATAATTTAATTTATTTAAATATTATTATGATTTGAAAAAAAGTTATTGTTGCAGGAGACATATTACATAAATACTAAAAATGGTTTAAATAACAATATAATAACATGTTGAAATATAGGTGCCTGGTATTATAGCACCGGTATTTCATTTTAATAACAGTATACGAACAAGATGTATACATACATTTTAATTATTTAAGTACTTATAGTAACATTGACTGAAATGTTACAAAAAAATTGCTGTCCATATATCTGAAATTGTAGATATTTTGTTATAAACAAACTACACTTTACCTTAAATACAAAAAAAAAATAAAGAATACAAATATTTCTTAAAATAAATTAAAAACATAACAACCCTTTTAAAATGTGTTTGCAAAATAAAACAAAATATAAAAATAATAACACCTAGGTTTAATAATTGTAAAAAAAAATTAATAATCATTATTATAATATTGTAAAAAAGCAAAACTGGAGTTTGCAGCTGCGGTAGGGCATGAAACACTGCTTGTTGCAGAAGTTGCAGAACTCGAAGAATCTTCTTCGACAAATATTGTCGGAACTATTTGTTTTTGATGGAATAGGCGATACCGGTACAATTGGTTCTACACTTCTACGGATGTTGTATTCGAAGCCTTTGCCTTTATTGCGCGTAATTCCAATTAGGAAATAATATTAAAAACCCTAGTTTATGCTTCTACGGCCAATTCTGGGGGAAATGTTGCCACTGTCGAAGCCATGCTTTTAAAAAAAAATTGAATTGGATCATTACATAATTCGCCTCGTCTCATCTCTTTTAACGCCGCCAAACGCTCCTCTCGCCCTTTCTTGATTTCCTCAATTATCTTATCCTTTGTTCCAATTTTTTTTGGTTTTTCATACGGTTTTCGAAATCTGTCTGTCAAACTATCACGTATTTCATTTTCCAGTGGTTGATCGACTATCGAATTATCTGTTTCTAATGAAACTTGACCAGAATTATAAGAAAAACAATTTTCTTCTGACTCCGCAGTTTGATTAAAACTTTCATTTTCCATAACCTCTGAATAGTTTTCATTGTAGTCAATGTTCGACTTAGTTCTAGAAATAATTTATAAATCCTGTTACTCCCAATGGCCTAAGTTGCCGCGGGATAATAAATAAAAAAAAAAAAAAATTTATAAATCATAAGATGTTTGAATTTTAAACAGTAATATAAAAAAACTGGTCGGGGTGGTAGCATTTTTGCATTTTGGGTGGAAGTTTAAGATTCTCAGTGAAACGAAGAAGTTATTGGATTTTTCAAATCTCAATATACACTTACTAGTATATATTTAAATTTTAAGCTCATAATTTTCATCATTAATATTATATAAGTTCTAAAATTAATTTGTGTTATTTAGTAAAAAATAATCGAATTCAGAAATTATTGAAATTTTCTTGTGGTAATTCTAAATTATTTTAAAGTAATACCATTTTATGTATTTGTTTAAAATATTAATAAAAATAAAAAAGATACAAAAATATGGATAAAAGGTAAAAATTAAATATTTTTATACTACAATTATTAATCTCATAAAAAAATTTTTCTCTGAATTTTATGAAATGTTGATTAAAAATTTAAATACATATACAGGGTGATTCTTTTATCGTTGAACACTCATTATCTCGAAAAGTATTAACTTTTTTAGATTTTTTTTTTTTTTTTAATTTTAGTTTTATGTATTTCTACATTTGTATAAATGTTTTATATTTTTCACCCTTATATTAATTAGGTAAACTACTATCAACTTTTGATTTTCAAATGGTAACCTATACTTAAAATTTCATAAATTAATAATGCTATTTTTTTTATGAATTATCACGTTTAAATTTTCATTTTTCGTTAATCCGTTGATGAGATATTGTTCTTCAAAGTTGAGTTGTTCTGGGAGGTATTTGTGTGTAAAGTAAATATTGTGTTGTATCTCATCAGTAGATACCGCAGTTATTACGATTTTTATGCCCCAGGGCAAAAGGTATTACATTTTAAAATCAATTCAAGTAGGCGCAGTAAGGTTGAATTGTGCCCCTAAATGTATTGTATAATATCCATTTGCTTGGGTGTCCGCGGTTCGCCCCACGGAAGGTGATTTCGCCACTGGTCATAATAATACTTATCGATTATAAAGACCAGAAGTTAAAAGTAATAAATTCCTTATCGTTTGAACCCAAGGTATAATAGTGATAATCATTGTACCTACTCGCTTCCGCTACAATAACTTATTGTCATAATGTCATATTAATTGGACCATTAGTGTCACATG
>NW_021771145.1:0-915 GCF_005508785.2 Acyrthosiphon pisum | reverse complement strand
AAAGAGTAATGACCAGGAGCTATAGGTAACTGATAAATGTATCGAATTCAACCCAAAGTAACATTATAGATAACTGTTGTACTTTGAACCTGATTAATCGAATGTCCTATTAGTGCTATTACACGTATATGCTAAATGCTATCGTACCCAAACCAATATCATATTTTTGCAAATTATTTGCAACAATTTGCTACACAGAAAAAAAAATTTGCAACAATTTTTTTACGCCAGGAAAAATAAAATTCGTTGGGGGTGCCAAATTCACGTTGCACCCCGACTTTATCCTATCGTACCCAAACCAATATCATATTTTTGCAAATTATTTGCAACAATTTGCAACACAGAAAAAAAAATTTGCAACAATTTTTTTACGCCAGGAAAAATAAAATTCGTTTGGGGTGCCAAATTCACGTTGCACCCCGACTTTATCCTATCGTACCCAAACCAATATCATATTTTTGCAAATTTAGTTTTTTCATGGGTACTTAACATGAAAACTTAACACAATACTTTGAATGATTCTTATCGAAATTTAATTATATACAATATGTTGAGAATCTATTGTACTAAATTTATATAATATAAAATAATTTTGTTTAAAAGTTTATTCTGTTTAAAATATTAAAAATAATAAATGCCAATTATTGACAGTTAAAATATGACAACACTTAAAATTTTACAAAAAGTTACTTTAATATTTATCTTTTTTTATGTAAATCAGCATATGTGGTTTAACAAACTTGTTTTTGGCCTCGGTGAATTTATTGATTTTCCTTTGAAGATCATTATGATTTTCCCAAGTTTCTCCTCTTTTTATGTAAGACACATAGTGATCATTACTATATGCTATAACGCCATATATATAATTTGACCATCCATTGAGTTTCTCAAAAAAATTCCATTGAACTTAAAATT
>NW_021771144.1:3249-4070 GCF_005508785.2 Acyrthosiphon pisum | reverse complement strand
AAAAGCAGTCTTAGTCTAGTGCCGTACATTGCGTACCAAATACCTACGTAGAGTTACCATAACATTTTATAAATTGTTGGCCGAAATGCAAAATATAATTTCTAATATTACATTGACGTTGATGAAATCGACTCATCAAAAACATGATATGTTAGAGGTAAACGGGTTTTTATACGTTTTCAATAAAATTTATAATCGTAAAATTGATGGCAAAAAAGTCTATTATTGGAGATGTCACGACTGTGCAGCTAAGTTCCAAACTACTATGATTGCCAACACACACATATCCGATGATAAAGGTAAGCCATTTAGTATTTCCGATCACTGTCATGGCCCAATTTCGCAGATAATTGAATGTAAAAAAATTAAAAATGTCATAAAAAGAAAGGCCACTGAGACTAACGATACACCAAGTTCTATATATCAAGATTCAATTTCACAAGTGGAAAATATTATAGCTTCTCAAATTTCAAAATTCTCAGCAAAATCAATTGTTAAAAGACAAAGAAAAACAAATATGAAAGAGCCAAACCACATTTCTGATATTAATGATTTATCTGTTGATACATTGAGTGGAAAGAAATTTTTAATTAAAACTGTTAAACGAAATGATGATTATATCATGATTTTCACAACAATTGAAAATTGTAATTATTTAAAGAATTCACAATTTTGGATTTTAGACGGAACTTTTAAATCGTGTCCTAAGCTTTTTAAACAATTTTATGTTGTGCACGGTTCAATTTCACGAGATGGAAACGAAATGGTATTTCCATTAGTATTTGCATTAATGACTGGCAAAGATGAAGATTTATATAATA
>NW_021771144.1:0-3149 GCF_005508785.2 Acyrthosiphon pisum | reverse complement strand
TGTTATTTTCTAATTTAAATAAATTTGCTGAAGAAAATGGAATCTTTTTTAAAGAAAATAATAATTTGGAAATAATAACCGATTTCGAACAGGCAGCGATTAATGCAATCAATAACGTATTTCCGTTTGCAATCCATTCGGCATGTTTTTTTCATTTACAACAGTCGATATATCGTAAGATCCAAGCGTTAGGTTTGGTTACAAAGTATAAAAATGTGCTCGAGTTCAATTTTCGAGCCCGTAAAATTGCAAGTTTAGCATTTTTGCCCCCGGAGAAAGTGAAGGAAGCGTGGGGTATTTTGAAATCTGAATTTGAGGACGATGAAATTGATCTAGTAACATATTTTGAAGAAAATTACGTGATTGGAAAAATTAGAATGAGGTTTAGAAAAAAAGAAGCAACACGTTACGAACCATGTTTTCCAATTGAAATGTGGTCAGTACACAGTCGAACTGTTAATGAAATGCCAAGAACATCCAATTCAGCTGAAGGTTGGCACAACAAAATACATCGTTTATTATCAACACACCCTGGTATACATTCATTTATCTCCAAAATTCAAAAAGAACAACATGAAACTGAAGCAACAATCGAATCGTTGATTTCAAATCAAGTATTCAAAAGAAAAAAGTACAATCAAACGCGGAATAATAACTTATTACAAATATGTAAACGAATAGTTAATGATCCTAATTATAATTTAAATGAATTTATGAGAGCTATTGTTAATAATCTGAAGTATTAACAATTATTATATTTATTTTTTTTTTATGAAAGAATTATTAGAAAATATTTTATATAAGTACGGGTAAACAGTAAAAAAAAAAATAATTAAATATGTAAAATATGTAAATAAATAGTCGATGATTCTAATTATAATTTAGATGAATTTATTAATTCTAAAACAGTGTTTCTAAAACTTGGTATTCTAAAAGTTTTATTTTCTAAAACATAGTGTTTCTAAAACTTAGTATTCTAAAACTCGGCATTCTAAAATATGACTTTCTAAAACCTGCCTCAATATCGTCCACCATACCTGTCTAGTGGATGCGAATGTAGGATTTTTAGAAAACTGAACAAACAACGATAAAAATGTTGAAAAATATTTTATGCTTTTGAATTTACTATTAAATTGAGACTGAAAATTATAAGATATAATTTCAGAATTCATAAGGGACAATTGTCTCGAAGTAATAAAAATCTTTTTGTTTGATAAAAATAGACGGCCGCTACAATGGCTTTCAAATATTTTAACGGTTCCTTCTCATACGGTAAGTTACAATTAAGTATATGAGATATTGTCACTTCCTATCCAATATAGCTCTATAGTTTATAATTATTATCAAATAGAGTGTGGGTATTTTTAGCTTCCAATAATATTGACACGTATCCTATCAATTTTGATAATAATAGAATAATATTATTAAGGTTGTCAATTGACGTTTTATAGCAATGGTTTTTTTTTTCGACGACATGTTTAAAGCCTCTCCCTACCCTCAGTATAACCGAAAACACAAATAAAAAACGATCGTTCTTTCGTTCTTTGTCGGTTCTAATATGTCTGTCATAATGACGTCTGAATCAGCCATAACTGTATAATAGATTCATTATGATAATTCCACTCTGGCATAGCTATAAAACAGATTGTTGGTAAGTTGTTGTTTACAAGTGCGATTGAAAAAGATCGAAAATTTAGCCTATGTTGGCTTTTAAACGTTCGAAAATAGTGCTTGTAGTTGACGTCGTAATGAAATATTCACCTATGCCGAATTTGTTTAATGATAACAGCAAGGAGTTTACCACCGAATAAAGTATAGACCGTGTACCAAAATTGCCTACATAACGCGCCGGCTTACGGATATTATACATAATATTATTGATTTTAAGGTTCTGAATTTAAAATAATATGTCACTTGAAATCATTTTTTAATTAAATCATGAAAAATATTGTTTTTTATTTAAACGTATTTGGTTAAAGCTATTGAAAATATTGATAATGAATGACTCATCAACAAATTACTATGTTAATGATGGTTATATATTAGGTACATATAAATTGGTATTTTATAATTATCGGTATTTTAAAAATTTCTTTGGTACATTATTTATAAAAATTTAACAACTTCCAATTTATTTCCAAACAAATTATTGGACAGTTTACATCATTTTTAACTTTTAATTTATTTAGATGTTAGACTAATAATAATAAATTAGAACACGAAAAATGAACAAATATGATTTTTTTTTTTACAAACGATAAAATATACTACGATGTTAAATATTCTTACAAATTAAATATAAACTAATACGTATAATATCCAAATATCACGCTTAAATACGCAAAATTATTTTTTTTTATTAATTCTGTAACGGACGAGTTGTCCTCATTTTTCACTTTCTTTTTAGCAGCATAGAATCAATAAATAAAATTAAGAACTTAAATCAACTTTTTTAAATATCTGATATTTTTAACTCTACCATAAGACATTTGAAAGTAACTACAAATAAAAGTATTCTTACTAATTTTTGTCTTCTGGTTTATATAACCCATATGCAGGAAATAAACTAAAACACATAACAATTTATAAAAAAACTTGTGTTTCGTGTTAAATAGTTTTCTTGTATAGTTGTACAACATATAATGAATATACCATATTTTAAATGTTTAAGAAATTATTATTTTTACCCTACGGACTAATTTAATGTTGAAACTAGTGTTGTGAGTTTTATATTTTATTATTATTTGATAATATATTTTAATAATAATATATATTATTTATAATTTGTTATTTTAAACGGATTTCAAATTGTTTTGAAATACAATTTAGGACAATCAAAATAATATTATTCTCAATAATATAATTTACTCTATGAGCACTCATAAACATAAAACAAAAATTAGCGAATAAACAATTCTTTATTTTGTATTTTTACATGGACCAAAGAGAGATAAAAAATAGTTGGGTGACATATACTTAAATATTATTATAAAAATACATGAGTTTATAAAAAAATTAATTATTGTATATAAATTTATATATTTTATCATATATCCTAGGGTACGATTCGATCTTATCATTAGAGCTATTTTGCGGTATCTCGTCACGCCATGTAGCCTTGATCATATCCGCTGCCTTCTCAGCAATCA
>NW_021771143.1:71254-73314 GCF_005508785.2 Acyrthosiphon pisum | reverse complement strand
ACTGCATAGTGATTTCCATGGTTTTTAACTCGCCATTTTATAAACAAGGATAATATTTCAATAACCAAATCGTAAAGAAAAAAGTCATGTTTCTTTTTTATTTGTCCTTTGGCCCATATGCATAGTCGGTGCGTTACGGCCTTACGGGTCACCTAAAACTGGTTAGGGGTTACCTAGCTACGGGGCATGTAACCAATACTTAGCGAGCCCGTAAATTTGAATTGCATAGTCAAAATTTAAGTAACCCGTAGTTAGGTAATACTTAAATAGGTAATCCTTAAAATTCAATTTTTCTTCCATGATATTTTATATTATCAGATGAGTTATCAATTGTATCGAAAACCAAAAATCTTAAATTTTCATATTTCGGAAATATTAAAAACTGTTACTACTATAAAATACTACGGAGATAGTTGACCTCAGTAAAAACTAATTGTTTTGATAACAGGTTCTCCAAAAAACGTAATCGAAAATCAAAATTTTGAAAAACTTTCTTACGAGTTGTTTTACTCGAAAATAGTTAGGTATAGGGTTACAGACATCAGAGAATAAATTGTTTATCAAAATAATTTACATTAATCGTATATTTTGAATTTTTTAAAAAAAAACGATATTCAATGTTTTTGAAACATGTGGGGATGGTAAATGGCCCCCTCTGCATGTTATTTTATTTTTAAGTATTCAGGTGATTTATAAATTCGGGGAATGAATTTACAATTATTGACAATGGATTTACAATTGTTTACAATTGGTCCAGAGTCGATAGATCAAAGTGGGGGGGGGGGGGGGGGCAACTTCATGTACGTTAACTTTTCAATAGGTCCGAGAATAGGCCCTAAGTTTCCGCAAGTTTTTCATACACTTATGAATTCAGTATACTAGTACAACTTACAGTAGTACACGTATTTTGGGGATGAATATTATTCAATTAAAAAATGGAAATAAAAAGGAGGGTTGGTATAAAGTTTTTAAATATAGGTACTATTAGAAAATGCACTGAATTTCTCATTCAGCATGAAGAGGCAGCAGATAGAGTCTGCAGTGCACGCTTATGCTATAGAGTATATAGACGATTGTGATAGTACCATACAAGATATTATTACAACTATACAAAATACCAGCGTGTATTTATAAAGTAAACTATAATTTGGTAGGAACTTTGTCTAAGAATAATTCTAATTTTTCTGGTTGTTTAGAATTGAAGTAGGTTGTAGGTACCTGCATAATTTATTCCTATATAATAGTAAAATTATGTTACTAGGTACAAATAACAATATTGCAAACACAGAAAAACATTTTTTTTAGAAAATAAAAAGATAAACATAGATATAGCGTGTTGATTTTGTTCATTTATTAAGTACCTACATTAATCGGAAGTAGGTAAATTAGAAGCTTTTATGCTCATCGCGATAGAAAAATAATATGTTCTTTATTAAAATAATTAAGTCTAAAAGTACATTATTAAATATTATTGAATAGGTAAGCTTTCTTAATAAATACAAAAATCATAATATTACCTACCTAACAATTTAAATTATTCGCTTTCATTGGGTATTTGTGTTATATATACCTATGCGGCTATGCATACACTATTATTATACTACTAGACTATTAGACTATTATTAACGTATAAACATAAACTGTTCAAATATAAAAATTAATTTGATATCGATGTTTATTATCCTGGCATCCTGCTACTACTAATAAAGTTTTATAAATTGTATATCTGGTCAAATGTGTTAACAAATTTGTAGTTATATTAAAATAATAATACATAATACATAGGTACGTATGTAAAGGGCTCATAGTCATACAATAAATTGTTTATCATAATAAGTTACATCTATCGTATATTTTGAATTTAAAAAAAATCCGAAATTCAATGTTTTTGAAACATAATTTTTGGTTTAAATATTTTCGAAAACCAAAAATCTTCAATTTGAATTATTTTATAATTTACTTTACTATTAGACATAAGTACTACAGTAGGTTAAGACGTTAAGTTCATTTTTAACGAGAAAATGTCATTATGTATGTATAAAATATATGTGAATAAATAA
>NW_021771143.1:61176-69368 GCF_005508785.2 Acyrthosiphon pisum | reverse complement strand
TGATAACAAATCATCATTTGATACACAATCAATATCTTTTGATAAAAAACCACATTTGATAAATATTCTATATTTAATAAAAAGATTCTAAATGGAATAAAAATCCATAATATTTTTAAAAATCTATATTTGATAAAAAAACTTAAATAAAAATAATTGATAAAAAATTCATATTTAAAAAAATCTAAATTGAATAAAAAACAATATTTTAAGTAAAATACTATAATTCATAAAAAATCAATCGAATAAAAAAAACTTTATTTGATAAAAAACTTATAAAAAATTCAAATTTTAAAAAAATCTAAATTTAATAAAAATTTTACTTTTAAAATCAATAAAAAAATCTGTTAAAAAATTGATAAAAAATGTTTTAAAAAATATATATACTATTATGAAATTCTATATTTGATAAAAAATACTTTAATAAAAAACGTTTGATAAAAATGATTTTTTAAAAAATATAAATTGAATAAAAATCTTAAAAACAATTCTGTTTAATAATAATCAATAAAAAATCCGTTATAAACATTTTTATAAAAAATCTATAATTCATAAAAAATCTATTTAATAAAAAACCATATTTGACAAAAAAATTCATATATTATGTAATAAAACTAATTGATTAAATATCTTTATTTGATAAAAAATTCATATTTAATAAAAAAAACAATTTAAACACACCATTGTAAAATTATTACAAATATGTATCGTTATTAAACCAATAAATCAATTTAAGTATATAAAATATAAAGCTTTAATTTTAATATGATAACATTATGTGATGAAATATTATTTCACTTTTCAGTCAGGTTACACTAAAGCTGGCAGAAAACCTATATTAAATCCTCAATCTATTTACAAAGTTTTGGAAGTAAATAAGTCTGATATTTTTGAAAATTGCCGTTTAAATCCTCCATCACATAATATATGGAACAAATTATCTGAACAGCTCGATTATAAAATTCTTCCTAAATCATTATACATATCAGTTTTCCAAGATCGCTATAAACACCAAACAAATTTAAGAGCATTATTGAACATTGACTTACCAAATCATTCATTATTGGCAAGTGATAGTGATAGTGATTCAAATAATGATATAAATGAGAAATCCGATGACAATGTTGATGATTATGATGATATAATTTTCCCGAAAAATGAAGATAAGGCTCTGTTTGTTTTGAAAATACCTTATGATACATTTTTAAAATTTAAACCTTCTACTGTAATTTACAAACGTAAAAATGGAACTAGAGCTTATAAAATTTTAAAACCAGGAGCGTGGACAGATATTATAAATGATGCATTCTTAAAAGAATATCAATTACTTTGCAATTTTATTTATAAAAGCCACAAAGTAAATTCTCGTTGTGATGGAGCAAAGTATTATTTAAATTTTAAAGCCAACTGCAAAGATAATAACTGCTCATTATTTGGATGGTCTGAAAATGAACCAATTAATGGCGAACCATTAATTGTTAAAATATTGGCAAAGGATACGAGAGGTGAAGAGTTAACCCATACTACAAAAAGGCCACTGAAAGGAGAAAAACGTAAGCAAGTAGGACAACAACTTTCGACAGACCTCGCAAGCAACTGGAGACGATATAACATAGCTGATATTGAATTTGGACGCATATCACCTCCTAATATTTATCGTCATGAAGTGTTGCGAAAAACAAAACAAGAATTTAAAGATGAAGCGTTAGGGATTAAGATAAAATGTCCAATAAACTCATTGGTTGAGTTTAAAAATAATTCCCAATATTCTGGATCTATACATCACATAGCTATAGATCCGTTAATTGTTCACTATTGGACAACACATCAGCTTGTAATATACAAAGATTTAAGAAAATCTTATTGCAAAGTATCAATTGATGCTACTGGAGGACTAGTGAAGAAACATAAACGTTCTTCACTGAATTTATTATCTTCACATATATTTTTATATGAAGCTGTAGTCAATACGCACTATGGGCAAATTCCAATAACGCAAATGGTTTCGGAAAAACAAAATACAATCACTATATTTAATTGGCTTGGTGAATGGGTAAATTCAGGTATTCGAATACCTAATGAAGCAGTTTGTGATTTTTCGTATGCACTATTAGGCGCAATAACGCGAGCATTTTGTGAAGGAAAAAGTTTAAAATCATATGTAGAAACTTGTTTTGATATACTCATTGGTAAAACCTATAAAATGCCCACGTGTTATATTCGAATTGATGTTGCACATATTATTAAGATTTTTTGTCGTATTAAACATTTAACACAACTAAAAAACAAACATTTAAAACATTTTTATGTTAGAGGATTAAGGTTACTTGTAACATCAACTGAGTTAAATGAGTTTCAAGAAGTATTAACTGCATTGCTAACAGTTATGTATTGTGAGACTGATGGATATTCTGAAAACAATGAAATTACACCATCTGAAGAAAGCAGACAATTTATTTTAAAAAAAATTAAAGGCATTGAAATTGATAGTACCCAGGAATGCATTGATACAAACCTCAGATTAGAAATGGAGAACGAGTGTGAAGATAGTGAAATATCCGATAGCTTAAAAGAGTACCTTGATAATATTGAAAGTATGAGCCGTAATAATTCAAGGGTCAAGGGTGATAGAATTTCTGCATATTTTTTGCCAGATCTTGCCAAAGATGTTTTACGAATTTGTAAGCACTTTCCTCTGTGGACTTGTCTTATGCAAAATAAATTTAAATCGCCTTATTCAATTGGTTCTTCAGCACCTGTTGAAAGCGATTTTTCTGAATTAAAGAATCAAATTCTACGAAATGATGTCAAACCTATGTCTATCGACCGATTTGTAATTAAACATCTACAATCTATTAATAGCAATACAAAATTATTTAGATCATCTCAGCTACGGAACGATGTATTCATAGAACCAAATAATGTGCCTAGTATATCAAGTAGTGATAATGAAACATGCAAAAAGTATTGTATAACAGAGAACAACTACTCTGAAATGGACAAGATCAAAGATAATTCTTTGAATAATTTATCTCAATATGATGATATTGGCAGCACTATGGTGCTTAAAAAAAAAACTAATTTGTCTGATTCTTATATTTCAGACAGTTGTGATTCTGATTATTCAAATAAAACAAATAATACTTATGATGAAATCGAAAACTGGCGAGGAAAAGGTAACGTTGGCGATATGACACCCAAATTAAATGAAAAACCTACTAAAAAATGTAGGTTAACAACATACATGGAACCTATGCCAGAAATAGAAAGAGTATTGAAGAGAAAAAACACGAGGTCCAATTTAAACACACTGTTAAAAAATGGAAATATATGTACACCAGTTAGTATATCAAAAATTAAGTACATGGTCCACAATACATGTCCATTCGATTCTATTAGTTGTGCTATATCTATGGCGTATATTGATTATTCAACATACAGAGACTTTATCGATAACAGTACTAATATATTTTTAAAGTTTTGTAAAGATCTTGCTCTAAATGGTTCATCAAAAAAAATTTACACAGAACGTGTAAACATCATTAAAAATATATTCAGTGCAGATGAAGGAATAACCCATGTTAGACTTATTGATGCAAGATGTAATATATCATATATTATAACTGCGTTATTAAAGAATGCTCCATCTGCAGTCGAAGATATAAAATGTAATAATCAAAATTGCCAGAATTCAAATAGACAAGAATCATGTCCAACAATTATTTTAAGATTTAAACAAGATTTGTCTGGAATAGAAGATTTACTTAACACATATACGCAGGTTAAAGAGTATGATTGTACAGAATGTTATAATGGAATGTTGAGAACTAAAAGAAACCTTCAAAGCCATTTATTCATTGAAACGGATGTATTTGAGGATGATCGCCAATTTAACATCAACGAAATCCCTAAGAATTTAAATACGAATAATAAAAGGTATGTAATATTATTGTATACATTTGAAAAATAAAATTCTAAGTACAAAAAAATATAAATATATCAATGATTATATAAATGTTTATAAATAATATAATTAATTTATATATATATTACCTAGGTATATAACTTAATTAATATAAGGTGCTCTTTCTACTCCTCAATTCTCTCTCCTTCAATTTTTTTTCTTTGCAAACAGAGTATATCTTTTTATAAGTTTAATTTCACGATTACTGTACAATAGATCTTTCAATTCTTGTAGATACGCATCATGTTCAGGGAATTGTTCATGGTGACAGAAAGTGTTTGCAAATGTATCCTTTTCATATTAATATTGATATTTTCTTGTAATACCAGTACCTACCTATTTCACCGATATTTAGATATCTCATCAGAAGTATCTGTATTGTTCTTTCTCTGGTTGATTTATTGTCATGATACTCTTCGAGTTTTAATTAATTCTTTAGTCTGCTTTTTTAATTTTTAATTTATCTTTTCTGATATTTTTATTATTTTTGTAACGTATGCTCATACTTCAATACTTCTTTCTAACCATCTTATAATTTACAAAATAACTCTTATATTGGTATTATAGTATAAATATTTGACAAATTAATTTTTAAAAATTGTTCGTATTGATAGATATAAATAACTAATATATTTATCAATTTATCAATTTATCACTGAGATAAAATGCTTATTAATTAATATCAATTATTTTCAGTTTTATACTTTATGGTATAGTGAACTGGGGATTTGACCATTATGTAGTGCATATTAGGAGATGTGAAAATACTTGGGAAACCCATAACGACATCCAATCGAAAATTAGAAGATTTAGCCAAACCCAAAACACAAAAGTAAATGCACATTTACTTCTATATATTCAAGTCGATTAAATAGTGTATACATCTTAATATTGTAAAATAGTTGAAAGTTAATTTAATTTGTTGACTGTAAAGTAAGAGATAGAAATTCCTATGTAATTTGTTCATTAGTAAAAATGTTAAAAAAAAAATTAATTTAAAATTGTCTTTTATATTTTTAAAATTGTAATTATCATACAATGTATTTGTTTAAATTAAAGTTAAGTGGTTTTTAAGTGTAAGACATAATTAATTTCAATAAAGGATAATTGTTTGAAATATTGTAAATTACTCCATGGTTTATTATTTTTATGAATCGTATTTATTAATCATTATTATAAATAATTTTTATAAATTTTTGTAAAAAAAATATTTAATTTATAATTTTTAAGAAAAATAACTCAAACATAATTTATAATATTGATTAATTAATACTATTAAAATAAAAATAAAATAATAAAAATGCTAACCAGAATGTCAATTTATTTTTATTAAGCAATGTTATAAATTTAGTTCGAGATGATTAATAAATATAATTTAAAAAAGTTATAAAAAAAAATGAAATTGACTGGTCAACATTTTTATTAGTTGCATTCATTTATCATTAACAACTCAAAAATAATTTATAACTGTCGAATAAACATAATTTAAAAAAAATGCCCGTGGTAATTGATGGTATTACCATCGGGAAATCGGGAAATCGTCAATAATAGACGGAATTCGGAAAGTTATAATTAAATTTAAAATTATAATGTAAGTCCCTCAGAGCTATTCATTTTTTTTTTTATAATTTTTATGAATTATATTATATTTATATCAGTACCTATTATAAATTATTTTTGAGTGTTACTGCATAATAATTTATAACATTGATAAAAAAATAATATTTAAAAAATGCCCGTGGTAATTGATGGTACTACCATCGGGAAATCGGATTTTCCGGCTAATAGGGGAAGTTGCAAATTTCAAAATTGGTGGTGCAAATTGTTGCAAATCAGTTGCAAAATATTGGCACTGGTTTGAAGTCAATATCTCAAAGTGGGGGTGCTCCGTGAAGTTGGCACCCCCATGGGGAAATCGGATTTTCCGGCTAATAGGGGAAGTTGCAAATTTCAAAATTGGTGTTGCAAATTGTTGCAAATCAGTTGCAAAATATTGGCGCTGGTTTGAAGTCGATATCTCAAAGTGGGGGTGCCTCCGTGAAGTTGGCACCCCCATCGGGAAATTGGATTTTTCGGCTAATAGGGGAAGTTGCAAATTTCAAAATTGGTGTTGCAAATTGTTGCAAATCAGTTGCAAAATATTGGGCACTGGTTTGAAGTCGATATCTCAAAGTGGGGGTGCCAACTTCACGGACATGCTCTGTAGTCTGTATAAACGCAGAAAAGTTAATGAAGGGCGATCGCGAATCGCGATTGTCGCCACCAAGAGTTAGACCGTTGGCCCGTCTTAGCAGTGAGCCGTCCTACACACCCCCACCAATCACATGCATCATGTACGTACTTCGCCTAGTGGCGAACGTGGGCAGTTCTCTATATTATATTTATTATTAAGTTATTATTTGTTTTCATTGGCTAACCCCACCCCTCCCCCCCCCCCCACAAAACGGTTTTGCAACTGAGTCTGGCTGCAATTTAATGGAGTTCGTGGGTTTTTAATGAAGTAATGCACATTCTAAAAAAATATAACCAGTATCATACAATATAAATTACAGATTGTATTAAATAATTAATGTTTACAAATGTTGTCAATTTCGATAGAAAACAAAAGTACAATTATTTTTTTTTTTTTAGAATTTACGATATTAATCGACGAATATTATTAGCTGATAATCTGAATATAAGAAACGAGTGAGAGTAAAAATAAACTATAATGCCGACGGGCGACAGCGACATCCAAACTCCAAAAGTCCAAACCAATTCGCTGAATACAGTTCAATTACAACGGGAGTTGCGTGTTTTGACATTTGACATGTACAATTTATGTGCACAGCCATTGTGTGCATTGTGCATTATACATACCGTACCGTTTCGGCGCGGACAACAGTCCGGCCTTCCAAATAACCCAATCTAAAATATATTATCTGACTATAATTTATTGCTGTGGTATAAAAAATAAAACTATTAATAGAGCCCATCGTTATCGGCACTTAAAATTTACCAAATATTATTTTTATTATATTGGTGTGTCAGTGTGTGGCGACGTTGTCCCCTAAACAAACACGTCAATGGGTGGCTTCTTATTCAACATTTCATGCCTTTGTTATTGAGTTTAGGTGCGTCCAGGCAGCTTTTGTCGTGCGGCATGAGTATGAATAAATAAATACATTTTCCGCAGCTTTTTTTGATGCCGCTTGGCAAAATTTCCGATCGGACTAGTAGGCGGTGTACATCAAAGGAAAGCCGCGCGGCTTGTGCCGCTCACCAACGCCGCGTGTGTATAATTAATAAATAATAATATACGTACAAGTTTTTTTTATGTTTTCCTAGAAAATATTGTTGCTAGAAAAAATCACAAATCGAGAAATTAACAATATACATGATGTTTTAGAAACAATAATAGAATATATTCTAAAATATGTAAAATAGGCCAAATATTCTCTAATGTCCAAATCCAAAATATACTTTAATACCTATGCAAAATAAATTTTTTCCCACGATCTCTTTGATGGATAAATCGTCCACATTTCTAATGCTAATTATGAAGAATTGTATTAATAAAGATGATTTTGACATAGATGCTATTGCATCAGAAATCAACAAAAATTTTTTTCCAAATTTGTATAAGCTTTTGCAAGTAGCACTTACAATTCCAGTAAGTTCTGCTTCTTGCGAAAGATCGTTTTCGGTAATGCGGCGAATTAAAACATAGCTACGAAATTCAATGTCTAACGATAGTTTTTCAAATCTATCGTTACTTCATATTGAAAGGGACTTAGCTAATAATATCACATCTGACGAGATTCTTAATATATTTGCACAAAAAAGCAGACGTTTAAACCTTATAATATAGTAATTAGTAATAATTTCCTATTTAAAATGTTTTTTTTAAAAATATTTAATTCAAATACAAAATATTTATTTGATAATAATATGATGCATGGTATATTATCTATTTATATTTTACTTAATAATGTGCTTCTTTAGTCCTTTTTATATTTTGTTCCTTTATATTTTTCTATAGTTATATTTGTAGAATATAATATGTTCTGTACCATTATAGTCCTTATACAAAGTAATTCGCAAGCAGTTGCGGCAGCGTCGTTGATACCACAAAAAAAAGGCTATAGCCCCCCCCAAAAAAATCATCACGCTACGCCTTTGTAGAAACCTAAATATCCGCGCTCTAGTCATAAGTAATAAATATAATCATTATCACTACCTATAATAC
>NW_021771143.1:58226-60837 GCF_005508785.2 Acyrthosiphon pisum | reverse complement strand
CATTGTTCACCTGGCGCTTTCATGAGCTAAGTACTGCTACTTAAGAAGCCCGGTGGTTCTTGGAATTTATATTTTCGGGTAGACAATTTTCCTGACTTTCCGAATATATATGTTAAGTCCGTCGACTCTTTCCAGAACATTGCCAAAAAAATTAAAAACCAAGTGCGGGTATACGTTTGCGGCATGCGCTCATTGGTCACCTGGGTCTTTCGCGCGCTAAGTACGATTACTTAAGAAGCCCGGTGGTTCTTGGAATACATATCGTCGGGTAGCAAATTTTCCTGGCTTTCCGAATATCTATGTTAAGTCCGTCGACTCCTTCCGGAACATTGCCAAAAAAATTAAAAACCAAGCCCGGGTATACGTTATGCGGAATGCGCTCATTGGTCACCTGGGTCTTTCGCGCGCTAAGTACGATTACTTAAGAAGCCCGGTAGTTCTTGGAATACATATCGTCGGGTAGAGAATTTTCCTGTCTTTCCGAATATCTATGCTAAGTCCGTCGACTCTTTCCGGAATATTGCAAAAAAAATTAAAAACCAAGCGTGGGTATACGTTATGCGGAATGCGCTCATTGGTCACCTGGGTCTTTCGCGCGCTAAGTACGATTACTTAAGAAGCCCGGTGGTTCTTGGAATAATATCGTCGGGTAGCAAATTTTCCAGGCTTTCCGAATATCTATGTTAAGTCCGTCGACTCCTTCCGGAACATTGCAAAAAAAATTAAAAACCAAGCGCGGGTATACGTATGCGGCATGCGCTCATGGTCACTGGGTCTTCGCGCGCTAAGTACGATTACTTAAGAAGCCCGGTGGTTCTGGAATACATATCGTTGGGTAGCAAATTTTCCTGGCTTTCCGAATATCTATGTTAAGTCCGTCGACTCCTTCCGGAACATTGCAAAAAAAATTAAAAACCAAGCCCGGGTATACGTTATGCGGCATGCGCTCATTGGTCACCTGGGTCTTTCGCGCGCTAAGTACGATTACTTAAGAAGCCCGGTGGTTCTTGGAATACATATCGTCGGGTAGCAAATTTTCCTGGCTTTCCGAATATCTATGTTAAGTCCGTCGACTCTTTCCGGAACATTGCCAAAAAAATTAAAAACCAAGCGCGGGTATACGTTATGCGGAATGCGCTCATTGGTCACCTGGGTCTTTCGCGCGCTAAGTACGATTACATAAGAAGCCCGGTGGTTCTTGGAATACATATCGTCGGATAGCAAATTTTCCAGGCTTTCCGAATATGTATGTTAAGTCCGTCGACTCCTTCCGGAACATTGCTAAAAAAATTAAAAACCAAGCGCGGGTATACGTAACGCATTGTCTGGCTGTTGTGTGCAGTGCTATGCCGCCTTTGCGGATCCATTTTATAATACTTAAAAACATAATATGAGGGTTTTACTGACAACAAAATATTTCGTGACGAATCTTTTGCCGCTATCTTGTGGTTAGAAATGGAAGTAGATCATACAAACGGCTATATAAAAAGTGGGCGCCTAGAAAATACTGTAATGCAACCGAGCATACAAGGGCTCTTATCACTATCCACACGAAAAAATTGGTCACCTAGCTTTGGTCACCCAACTTCACACTCGTATATGTTCGTTAGATCGGCGCTAGCTGTTAAAATAGTTCCGGATACTGCCGTTAGTGTTGACTAGTGATGGGCACTAGTGTTGACTAGTGATGGGCATAATCGAATGATTTTAACAATCGAATGATTAGTAATCGAGACATTTTCATAATCGAGATATCACTCGAAATAATCATTCGAAACTACCAAATTTCCGATTGAAACATTATTAATCAATATATTGCCATAATCGAGAGATCACTCGATCAAAATACTCGAAAATCAAAATGTTTTGAACGAAATATCGAATAATATCTAGTGATGTGCATTATCGAATTAGTATCAAGTGTTGCGTGCACCCGACTTACAGGAGATGGTGACAGGATGGGATGATGGTAGTAGCGTCAAAATGATCAACAGTGTATGGTTGATGTATTATTTATTTAAAATTGTAAAATATGATAAACAAGTTGAATTTAAACACTATTAGATTATTCAAATTGACGAAGAAAAACCAGTGTCTTAGAAAACAAGCGATAGCTCGAATATTCTCTAATTCCCGTAATACGTCGTCAACGAAAATAATCTAAGTCGTAATACAAAAATATGATAATTAATAATGAAGAGGTACAGTGATGTGTACGTACGGTTGGTGAAATCACGTCTGAATACTGGTTACTCCCAGGGCTCCTATATAGTTCTATCCCCTCTCTTACCAGATCCCTGGCGGACTACGTCGTTGGTTCTCACAGTCCAGGGGGCCTTCTACAAGATGTGCCTTTGGTCGGTGCGGGGTGTCGGAAAATGACCAAGTATACCCGCAGCCGTCTTGTCATAGTGCCAATATCTGATTCGTAGAATCTACTGCGCTCCGAGGAGGTCTCACAGATATCTTACCGGTTCGGGTTTGTCATCTGGCCGTTGGTAGACGCTGATACTGTTGCTAACGTTTATAGTATTGCTCCCCCAAGGTTTTATGTACAGCAGTGACATCATCTAACTATTTACGTGTTACCATAGGACATCGATGCTGTGTA
>NW_021771143.1:57184-58176 GCF_005508785.2 Acyrthosiphon pisum | reverse complement strand
TCACGGCAACACAACAGCATCACAGCACACAACAGCATCAACAGCAACAGCAACAACATCAACAGCAACACCATCAACAGCAACAACATCAACAGCAACACCAACAACAGCAACAATATCAAAAAAAAAAAAAAAAAAAGAAAACATTAATAATAAAAAAATTAAAAAAATAATAAACTTACTCTCAATTATATGGATGTTTTTATTTTCTGCAAGCCATTGAAAATATTCAATTGTAGGTTTTTGAATTGAGGTTGAGATTTAAATGCAACTTAATAATAAGAGTATGACTATTGACTAATCTATAGTTAAATTTTAAGGTTACAACTTACAAGTTCCTTAATTGTTCGTTTTTAATTATTCAAGAATATGACACTGCTAAATATTTGTATGAGGAGTTGGTGAGAAAAATTTTAAAATGTATTACATAAAGTTCATTAAAAAATAAGTTATGCATAACATGTAATAATTAATATATTATTATATTATGTATGGTTAGAACTGAGGATAATATCACTTAGATAGAATATTTAATATTCTATCTAAGTGATAATACTATAGGTACTAAAAATATAAGTGATGTGCATTAAATATGGATTTTGCCCTTGCTGTAAAAATTAGAAAAAGTAACTATATATAATATTACTATATTAGAGCCTCTTAGTCACCTAAACGCTTAAGTGCCACGTCGCCACGATATTATATATTATAAATTATAATAAACATTATACATATTACATAGTCACACGGATACAGGTATAGGTTTATTTATTATAATTATGTAATTATATAATTATATTCTCCCTATATTTTTGATCTCCGTAGCAATAATAAATTATTTTTGACCTTTTGAGTGCGTAACTATAATATAGCGGTAAACCAATCAAGGTTAGGTTAGGTTAGGTATACTAACTAACCTAGTTAGGTATATTTTAATCTATTATCATTTGGTTTTATAGTACTATATATGATAATTTACTCAATTATAATTA
>NW_021771143.1:56121-57134 GCF_005508785.2 Acyrthosiphon pisum | reverse complement strand
TGGTGATATGGATAATTTGGATTTATTATAGGTCAATTTTTTTTTAATACCCATAGATATAAGTATAATATATCTTATACCTAGATTCAGTCTCAGCAAGAATCGTTTTTCTTATACAATGATATTCTATCATTGAATTCAAATTTAATACCATCCATTATACAGTGACCCACTTGTAACCTACTATACAGCAGAGTGACATCCACTTGCCCACCTTTTTTTTGACATACATTTCCTAAGTGTTTTGTATAATAAATAGGCATTTCATAAAATGACAAACACCAAATTGACAACCTGCAGAATAGGGAAATCACTAGTAAAATCCATTTCCTTTTATTATAATAATACTAAACCAAAGACAATTAATTTCATAAGTACAAGAAAACATTTATTACAAAGTACCATTTTAATATTACAGAATATAATGCATTAATAAATAAGAAACAAAAAAAAATGATTTTTATGGTAGTACACACACAGTTATAATTTATAATTATTGTACGATATCATTACTATTATAGTTCTAGAGAGTCACTGTAATAGATGTGCTAAATTTTAAATAAATTAAATAAAAAAATCAATCAATTCGAAAAACGATTCTGAGCATAGGTGTGCGCATGGGGTGGGCCAGGTGGGCCGTGGCCCACCCTGCGAGTTGTGCCATAATTATTATAGATGGCAACTTAGATCATATAAATAGTTGTATTGTCTTATTCAGTGGTATAAGCATTCTGATTTTTGATTTTCTTATATCAACAAAATTAACAAGATTCTCTTAAATCTATAAAATATGCAAACAAAAAATGGTTCTATTTAATCGAGGATAACGTAAATCGTGGACATATATCACAACCAATCAATTTGAACTTAAGAAAATAATATGCTAATGCATATAAATCCTAGCCCTACTTATGAATAAAAATATATATTTCATACCTTAAAATTTAAACAGTGGGTGATGACCGGTGAGTAAATGAATGTAATTTTATGGATAAACAGTATAACACCTAAAA
>NW_021771143.1:55284-56071 GCF_005508785.2 Acyrthosiphon pisum | reverse complement strand
AAAAAAAACCAAATTTAACCATTCCTAAATTAGTCTGTCTTCTTCCAGTTACAGCCAAAATATGTACCTTGTATATTTTGTGTTGCATATTCAGTAATAAGAAATTTAAGCTGTTTTGAACAATTGATATTATGTGTCTTACCTATCGTATAAAAAAAAACCAAATTTAACCATTCCTAAATAAGTCAGTCTTCTTCCCAGAGGTTTAATCTACACACAAACATTCATACCAAGCTGAACCCGTGCACTCCGTTGTCCGTAAAAAATTGCAACTTAAAAAATTATGATTGTTCAACTGTTTTTGGGTGTAACTTGCTGCAATGTTCAATAACTTGATTTGGTGCTAACTTGTACCTGATCTGCCCAAATAACCAATGGAAACCAATAATAAATAAATATTAATTTATACTGTAGACTGTAGCCAATGGCAACTATTTAAAAAATAAATAAAAATAAAATTTCCAGTTTCCATCGCGAACCTCAAGATCCCTGTTTGAGCACCTCTTTAAAATGCAAATTTTGAAAAATCCTTTCTTAGTGCGCCTATACATAGTAATAAGAACATTTACTGAAAATTTCATATCCATAGCTTCAGCAGTTCCGGCTAAGCGATGATGAATCACCCAGGACAAGTCTTTTTATATATAAGAAGATATGTTGTTTTGTCAACAAATTTTAGTTTAAGTTTAAGTGTATTACTTTATTATACTTAACTATGTATTTTATTGAACATAACAAATTAAGAATTATTAAAAATAAATTAGAAGCTTAATTTTTTTTACAGTTG
>NW_021771143.1:53737-55184 GCF_005508785.2 Acyrthosiphon pisum | reverse complement strand
AAGTGACATAGGGCGACATCTACTTTATAATATCGAAGCAATCGAATATAAACTAATAGTTTGGCACCCTTGAAATTTAAAAAATGCAACCCAACGTACAAGGTTTCTTATCACTAGCCGCCCGAAAAGTAGTCACCTAGCTTTGGTCACCCAACTTCACACTCGTCTCACGTCCAGTGCTGAGGACGACCTGCCCATCCTACTGCGGCGCCTTCAATTCCCGGTGAGGTTGTCGTTCGCCATGACCATCAACAAGTCGCAGGGCCAGACGTTCGACAGGGTAGGTTTGCTACTGACGTCGCCCCCTTTCACTCACGGGCAGCTGTACGTAGCGTTTTCGAGGGTGAGAAACGCACAGTCCGTGAGAGTCGGCATGCACGCCGACGACAGCGGGCGATTCGTCACCAAGAACATTGTGTACAGGGAAGTTCTGTAATGCAATAAGTGTCGACAATGGTAAGTATAATTTAGGTGACGTCCGATGATAGTCTAGGTGACTTTAAACCTAACACGTGTAACATATTTTTCAAACACAATATGTTACACCATTGTTCAACGTGCGCCCGATGATCAATTCTAGATGATGATGACAGTCTGGGTGACTTTAAACCTAACACGTGTAACATATTTTTCAAACACAATATGTTACAAAATTGTTCTACATGCGCCCGATGATCAATTCTAGATGATGATGATAGGTGTAACATATTTTTCAAACATAACATGTTACACCTTTGTTCTACATGCGCCAGATGATCAATTCTCGATGATGATGATGATAGTCTAGGTGACTTTAAACCTAACATGTGTAACATATTTTTCAAACATAATATGTTACACCGCTGTTCTACGTGGTATTTTTTCTACATGCGCCCGATGATGATGATGATAGTCTAGGTGACTTTAAACCTAACATGTGTAACATATTTTTCAAACATAATACGTTACACCGCTGTTCTACGTGGTCTGTGTGGAGGTACTTCGTGGACCTTGCCTTCGGGCTAAACGGAGAGAAAGTTTGACAACCTCCTCGTGGTTCTCTCTGGATGCGAATTCACTATAATGTGAATTCGTAACTAATGTCAAACAATGTATGTAATGTCTGTGTTATTTGTAATGGAACATTTTAAGATTTTATTCCACACGTTAAGATTCTAATGTACCTATGTTGTATGATGTAAATAACATTAATAAGTTAATTTCACTATGTTCCCAATATTTATAAAATTTACTGTAAATTAATGGAAAATGTATTAATGATTGAGCTTTTACTTTATTTTACTTTACTTTACAATAATTGACATTGTATTAATTTTTAGTTATTATTAGTTTTAGTAAATTTCACTATGTTTACAATATTTATAATATTTTCACTGAACTACTTAATTAATGGTTGAGATTTACTTAATTTTATTACTATATATTACTACTGTTTGCATACTATTTC
>NW_021771143.1:34234-35639 GCF_005508785.2 Acyrthosiphon pisum | reverse complement strand
AAATCTTATAAGAAATTTATTTGGTAAAAAAATCCATAATTTAAGTCTATACTTGATAAAAAAAACTTTAAAGAAAAATGTTTGATAAAAAAATCTAAATTGAATAAAAATCTTTATAAAAATTCCGTTTGATAAAATTCAACCTAAAAATCTATGTTATGAAAAAAATTTATAAAACATCTGTTCGATAAAAAATTATATTTTATAACAAAATCTAAATGGAATAACAATTGTTAACAAATATTCTAAATTTAATAAAAATTCATATTTAATAAAAATAATATGTATTGAATAATAATTCATAAAAAGTAAAAATCAGCCAACGTATAGTTGGTCGGATCTCGGCCGATTTCAAGGGCTCCATGAACTTAGACGCCTAGTTTGGTTTTTTTTGATTTCTAAGTTTTCTGATAACTTAAAAATTTGGGAATTGAATTTTCAACTCAAAATAATTTGCTAATTTTCGTGATTTTTCCGTATTTTGTCAAGATTTGAACTTTAAATGCTTATAAATAAAAACTGTGACTAACGATTTTTGATTTTTTTTTATCTACCTTTGAAACAATATACTAGGAGCCTTCTATTAAATTTTCAAGCTTTTTTAACCAACAAATAAAATTTTATTGATATTTATAGAAAAAAAAACTAAAAAAATTTAAAACTGACAATGTCCGTAAACAGTTCAAAAATAGTCAAATTATTTTCAAAATTTTATCGTGTATAGAAAATGCAAACATAAACAACCAGTAAAAATTTCATGCATCTATGGTCATTTGTTTTAGAGTAACACCAAAAACCAAAATCAATTTTGTTAAAAATCGATTTTTCGTAAAAATTCCCGTTTTTCCTTAATTTTTCTTTTGTGTTTCACGTCGCTTTTGAAAACTACTGGGAAATTTTTACTTTTGACCCCCCAAAGTACCAACTAGATTCACTTTCCTATCAGAATTGTTACTGTTGAAGAAAATCCAACCATTTTTACTGTCCTAAAAGGTGATGACAGACACAAAAAAAATAAAAATAAAATAAAAAATAAAAAATAAAAAAAAAACACACATCATTGTAAAATCAATACATTCATCGCTTCGCTCAGAATCTAAAATATAACCATATTTAACCTCAGCAAAAGTTCGATTTAGGAACTCTATTAAATCTATTTAAAAGCGTAATAATGAAGTTAAGGCGGTTGAAAGTGGACCGTTTTTACGGGTTGAGTATAGGCAATATGTTATATTCATTGGGAATTGCTGTGTGAGTGTGTGTGTAATAACTGATCATTAGTGTGCGTAAGTTCCCCGAACGCGTAATTATTTCGATTATCAGTAAACAATAATTATATTACCGTCACAGCCGCGCATTGTATTGACAAAACAGGTAGGTAAATACAACATCGTACTTACATAAA
>NW_021771143.1:29880-30498 GCF_005508785.2 Acyrthosiphon pisum | reverse complement strand
TTAAGTATAGATGGCGCCCGATTCGATCATGTACGATTTCCCCTCGTACACCTCTCTCGCGGACACTAAGCGGCTCGGCAGTAAACGTCTCGTTTCCAGTCCAGTGTAGTAGTCCGTGGTTTTTACTGAGGTCAACTATCTCCGTAGTATTTTATAGTAGTAACAGTTTTTAATATTTCCAAAATATGAAAATTTAAGATTTTTGGTTTTCGATACAATTGATAACTCATCTGATAATATAAAATATCATGGAAGAAAAATTGAATTTTAAGGATTACCTATTTAAGTATTACCTAACTACGGGTTACTTAAATTTTGACTATGCAATTCAAATTTACGGGCTCGCTAAGTATTGGTTACATGCCCCGTAGCTAGGTAACCCCTAACCAGTTTTAGGTGACCCGTAAGGCCGTAACGCACTGACTATGCATATGGGCCAAAGGACAAATAAAAAAGACACATGACTTTTTTCTTTACGATTGGTTATTGAAATATTATCCTTGTTTATAAAATGGCGAGTTAAAAACCATGGAAATCACTATGCAGTTTATTAAGTACTAGGAATCGAGTATATTTCGTTATTGAGGAAGTTAACCTTATTGGATGTGTTAAATTTGA
>NW_021771143.1:25557-29780 GCF_005508785.2 Acyrthosiphon pisum | reverse complement strand
TCTTGAAGGATTCGAAGAAGTTTATGAAATACTTTAGAATGTCTCAAGAAAAATTTTATGAACTTCTAGATATGATCAGACCTGATATTAAAAAGCAAAATACAACATTTAGATTAGCCATACCTTCAGAGGAAAGACTTGGAACTTGTCTCAGGTAAATATGAAAGATAATTAATGCATTACAAATGAGACATTTTTTTATTGAAATAAAAAATTTAATTTATTTTTAAAATATATTAATGGCCAACAAAATGAAACAATTCCTGTTATACAAGGGAAATAATCATAATAACAAATAAATTATTAAATATTTTCCAACTTAAAATACTAAAAAATAACATTTTTTGATTTAATAAATATGAGCAGTTTTTGATAATCAATAACTACCAACAATGTTAAATATATAAGTAAATTAATGAAAAGTAAAAATCAAACAGTCAACAAAATGAAACAATTCCTGTTATACAAGGGAAATAATCATAATAACAAATAAATTATTAAATATTTTCCAACTTAAAATACTAAAAAATAACATTTTTTGATTTAATAAATATGAGCAGTTTTTGATAATCAATAACTACCAACAATTTTGAACACTTTTTTACTTAATAAATAAGAAGTTATTATATTAATATATAAATAATATTATACTAAAAACTATTTTTATACTTAATAAAAGTTTTTGTGATGTACATCATGACTTTGGTTGTTTACTTGATTTGGCGGTTGAGACATATTATGAGGTGTTATTGGATAAGACGAAGATGAATAGGATGTTGGAAATGACATTGAATGATACGTAGGCTGTGGATCTAATATTGGTGACCTAGAATTAGTTGGCATTGGTGTACTTTGTAGTAGAGACTGCTTCCAATTCAGCATTATGTACAAGGTGAGAAATTTGTGATTTTAGTCTAATTTGAATATATGGCGGTAGAGATCTTACTGCACTTTCTATGCTTTGAAAATATTTACCAAGTTGGTCAATTTTTGGATTGACATTAGCTGATTTCTTCATATCTATGTACTGACGTAACACATCTGCAGCTGTATCATTTTTTTTTTTTTTTTGTTGCAAATATCTTTTTTCCTGAAGTCTCATTATGTTGGGTGATTAGTTCATCATTTTTCTCAATTGCCTCACATGATTCTTCAGATACAAATGTTGAATCGTTTAGCGGAGAAGAAACTGAAATAGAAGTTTCAGGAAGTGCAGGAATATTACTAACTTCATTGTCATTTTCATTAAACAAATAGGGTTTTATAAACTCCATTTGTGTTTCTAGGCGCCAAGGTTTAATTTTTTTTGCACTTTGACCACAAGTTTGTAGCAACTGGAGACACATTTGGGACAATAGCATTTAGTTACAGACAAGGACATACGACTGTACGTCAAATCGTGTATGAAACCTGTGATGCTATTTGGAAGAGGCTCTCACCTTTGTATTTGTCACCACCTAACAAAGAAAAATGGAAAAAAATTGAACAAGAATTTAGAACAAGGTGGAATTATCCCAATTGTGTCGGCTCAGTTGATGGTAAACACGTTGTAATAAATAAGCCTTACCACAGTGGCTCATTATATTTCAATTATAAGAAATTTTGTAGTATAGTACTAATGGTTGTTGTTGACGCAGAATGCAAATTTACCATGATTGACGTGGGGGGGTATGGAAAAAATAGTGATGGTAGCATATTTGCTAATTGTAATTTTGGTAAAAGACTTAAAGAAGGGCAATTAGATTTTCCTGAAGACGCACCATTACCCGGACTAGATGAGCCTATGCCTCATGTAATTGTAGGGGATGAAGCATTTCCTCTTCAGCAAAACCTTATGAGACCTTACCCTGGCAATGAGCTAACAAATAATGAAGACAAAAAAATATTCAATTTGAGATTAAGTAGAGCAAGAAACACAAGTGAAGACGCCTTTGGAATTTTAAGTAAAAGATTCCGTGTATATCAGAGAAGACTAGAGGTTAAACCTAAATATGTGAATAAAATAGTTTTGGCTACCTGTGTTTTACATAATTTTCTAAAAACGGATTCTATGACTATATTATCAGAAGTAATAGAAGATGAAGCAGCAAATTCAAGTCCTCGAAATAGTGCTCTTCACAATTTAATGCATGTTGGAGGCTCATTTGCTGGAAGTAGTTATTTAACAAGGGAGAAGTTCAAAAATTATTTTTCATCACCAAACGGATCAGTAGAGTGGCAAGTTCGAGCAGTTCAACAGGGGAGACGATACAATTGAAGCAGTAAAAATATGTAATATAGGTGATAATATTCATTTTAACTTTTCTATACTTGATGTGGTGTTTTATTACCTTGTGTATTAAGTAACGCTCCAATTTCCTCCCAGCTATTATCCCTCATAATACTGTTATGATAGTTTGCATCTTGCATATCATACAAATGTTTGTATTGCTGTATATGGACAATTAGTTTTTCATCCGAAAACTCTTCCATTGCTAGATACCTAATATTAAAAATAATAATTACATTTGTAATGTGTAATGTACATTATGTAATTACATATGTAACCTTTTTTTAAAAATTTAAATTAAAGATTATACTGCTTAAAAATAATAATACCTATTCTTTAGGTGTATTAACCATTGTGTTATTACATATACACTTGAAAAGTTTTAACTGATATAACAGTAGAGTATAAAATAACAATGTAAATATAAACAAATACCAACAAAACCTATGATTAATTTAGTAAATAAGTATTTTTATATATAAATTAGTATCAGTGAGGCTACATTTACATGAAATAGTTAAAATTTTTCCTATACAATTTTTTTAGTATTGATTAAATTGTTTAGATTGTTTATTTTGAAAAGACTATGCAGTATATGCTCAGTAACAATAAGTAGGTATGCAAAAACATATAAATTTGGTCTATGAACTTAACGTTTAATATTGTGACCTAGTACCTAATTTAAATTTAATATTTGCACTATTTTTTTTTCTCATTAAATATTAAGCTATTATTTTCATCCTGCAACATGATCTACTATACTATACTTAAAAATATATTTTCTTTCTACCATATGAATTTTTTTTTTTTTTTTATTTTGTTCACCTTTCAACCTCTTTACATAATATAGCAAAATTATTTTTGTGCCTATACACCTACTAATATATTATGTATCAAATATAAAAATATATTCTTCCAAAGTTCCAAATGAAGTGTTGATTTAACATCAAACAAATACAATATGAGGTATATATGATGAACAATTTAAAATGACATTTACTTATTAATGTTTTGTATATAAACTTACCCTTATGTTGTGTTGTATATGATATTTAATGGTTGAAATAACTGAACATTAAATGAATTTAAGTTAGAATAATATAAATTTGTATTAAAATTAATATTTTAAAACGTGATAACTGAAAACATGATAAGCGCGCACGTGTCACGACAATACTCCGATACTAACCGATAGCTAACGAACATGGAAGAATCCGACCGCTCTACCGTCCATTAGGTCGAAAAGCCAGGGCGGCGCGACGCGACGCCGACCTCGAAAAGTCGCGGGAGCTCCCGAGAACGGCGCCGCGTCGCGTCGTTCCGCGCTGACCTTCTTGTGGACGGATCTATATTAGTTTACAGGCATTTTATTATGGTCCCGCTCCGCGTTGCGCCGCGCCGCGCCGACCTCTCTGACCTAGTGGACGCCCAGCTTTACATTTCAAACCAGCAACACACATCACTTACCTATTTTATTATTACTACTAATAATATATTACTGTTGTTGACCAACTACTAAAATATTTAATGACACACCTCACACACAATTGTCAATTGACAAACGTTACAGTTACAGTTTATAAAACAATTGGGAACAAGGAAATAATAAATAACAATAAAAGTTAAATGAAATGGTGTTTTATTCATTCTGAAAAATATTTAAAAAAATACATTTGTTAAATAAATTATGAAGTAGACGAAATCGTCCAATTGAAACTTACCAGCCTCCACCACCTCCCGACCAATTTCTGCCGACCCGATCACACTGAAAATGATGTATATAATTAATTTTTTTTAATATTCTTATTTATATAATTTTGACTATTCTTACATTGGAGTTGCAGAGGTTGAGGTGGCGGTTGTGAACCCCACCTCCGATTTGGGGGTCAAGGCTGCGGCCGGCTCCCCCACCGCCCTGGGAGTTTGACTGACAAAACTACAGAAAACAATACAT
>NW_021771143.1:15762-25507 GCF_005508785.2 Acyrthosiphon pisum | reverse complement strand
AGGGACCTTACATTTTAATTTTAAATTTAATTATAAACTTTCCGAATTCCGTCTAATTATTGACGATTTCCCCGATTTCCCCGATGGTAATACCCATCAATTACCACGGGCATTTTTTTTTAAATTTATGTTTATTCGACAGTTATAAATTATTTTTGAAGTTGTTAATGATAAATGAATGCAAAATAATAAAAATGTTGACCAGTCAATTTCATTTTTTTTTATAACTTTTTTAAATTATATTTATTAATCATCTCGAACTAAATTTATAACATTGCTTAATAAAAATAAATTGACATTCTGGTTAGCATTTTTATTATTTTATTTTTATTTTAATAGTATTAATTAATCAATATTATAAATTATGTTTGAGTTATTTTTCTTAAAAATTATAAATTAAATATTTTTTTTACAAAAATTTATAAAAATTATTTATAATAATGATTAATAAATACGATTCATAAAAATAATAAACCATGGAGTAATTTACAATATTTCAAACAATTATCCTTTATTGAAATTAATTATGTCTTACACTTAAAAACCACTTAACTTTAATTTAAACAAATACATTGTATGATAATTACAATTTTAAAAATATAAAAGACAATTTTAAATTAATTTTTTTTTTAACATTTTTACTAATGAACAAATTACATAGGAATTTCTATCTCTTACTTTAGAGTCAACAAATTAAATTAACTTTCAACTATTTTACAATATTAAGATGTATACACTATTTAATCGACTTGAATATATAGAAGTAAATGTGCATTTACTTTTGTGTTTTGGGTTTGGCTAAATCTTCTAATTTTCGATTGGATGTCGTTATGGGTTTCCCAAGTATTTTCACATCTCCTAATATGCACTACATAATGGTCAAATCCCCAGTTCACTATACCATAAAGTATAAAACTGAAAATAATTGATATTAATTAATAAGCATTTTATCTCAGTGATAAATTGATAAATTGATAAATATATTAGTTATTTATATCTATCAATACGAACAATTTTTAAAAATTAATTTGTCAAATATTTATATTATAATACCAATATAAGAGTTATTTTGTAAATTATAAGATGGTTAGAAAGAAGTATTGAAGTATGAGCATACGTTACAAAAATAATAAAAATATCAGAAAAGATAAATTAAAAATTAAAAAAGCAGACTAAAGAATTAATTAAAACTCGAAGAGTATCATGACAATAAATCAACCAGAGAAAGAACAATACAGATACTTCTGATGAGATATCTAAATATCGGTGAAATAGGTAGGTACTGGTATTACAAGAAAATATCAATATTAATATGAAAAGGATACATTTGCAAACACTTTCTGTCACCATGAACAATTCCCTGAACATGATGCGTATCTACAAGAATTGAAAGATCTATTGTACAGTAATCGTGAAATTAAACTTATAAAAAGATATACTCTGTTTGCAAAGAAAAAAAATTGAAGGAGAGAGAATTGAGGAGTAGAAAGAGCACCTTATATTAATTAAGTTATATACCTAGGTAATATATATATAAATTAATTATATTATTTATAAACATTTATATAATCATTGATATATTTATATTTTTTTGTACTTAGAATTTTATTTTTCAAATGTATACAATAATATTACATACCTTTTATTATTCGTATTTAAATTCTTAGGGATTTCGTTGATGTTAAATTGGCGATCATCCTCAAATACATCCGTTTCAATGAATAAATGGCTTTGAAGGTTTCTTTTAGTTCTCAACATTCCATTATAACATTCTGTACAATCATACTCTTTAACCTGCGTATATGTGTTAAGTAAATCTTCTATTCCAGACAAATCTTGTTTAAATCTTAAAATAATTGTTGGACATGATTCTTGTCTATTTGAATTCTGGCAATTTTGATTATTACATTTTATATCTTCGACTGCAGATGGAGCATTCTTTAATAACGCAGTTATAATATATGATATATATTACATCTTGCATCAATAAGTCTAACATGGGTTATTCCTTCATCTGCACTGAATATATTTTTAATGATGTTTACACGTTCTGTGTAAATTTTTTTTGATGAACCATTTAGAGCAAGATCTTTACAAAACTTTAAAAATATATTAGTACTGTTATCGATAAAGTCTCTGTATGTTGAATAATCAATATACGCCATAGATATAGCACAACTAATAGAATCGAATGGACATGTATTGTGGACCATGTACTTAATTTTTGATATACTAACTGGTGTACATATATTTCCATTTTTTAACAGTGTGTTTAAATTGGACCTCTTGTTTTTTCTCTTCAATACTCTTTCTATTTCTGGCATAGGTTCCATGTATGTTGTTAACCTACATTTTTTAGTAGGTTTTTCATTTAATTTGGGTGTCATATCGCCAACGTTACCTTTTCCTCGCCAGTTTTCGATTTCATCATAAGTATTATTTGTTTTATTTGAATAATCAGAATCACAACTGTCTGAAATATAAGAATCAGACAAATTAGTTTTTTTTTTTAAGCACCATAGTGCTGCCAATATCATCATATTGAGATAAATTATTCAAAGAATTATCTTTGATCTTGTCCATTTCAGAGTAGTTGTTCTCTGTTATACAATACTTTTTGCATGTTTCATTATCACTACTTGATATACTAGGCACATTATTTGGTTCTATGAATACATCGTTCCGTAGCTGAGATGATCTAAATAATTTTGTATTGCTATTAATAGATTGTAGATGTTTAATTACAAATCGGTCGATAGACATAGGTTTGACATCATTTCGTAGAATTTGATTCTTTAATTCAGAAAAATCGCTTTCAACAGGTGCTGAAGAACCAATTGAATAAGGCGATTTAAATTTATTTTGCATAAGACAAGTCCACAGAGGAAAGTGCTTACAAATTCGTAAAACATCTTTGGCAAGATCTGGCAAAAAATATGCAGAAATTCTATCACCCTTGACCTTAGAATTATTACGGCTCATACTTTCAATATTATCAAGGTACTCTTTTAAGCTATCGGATATTTCACTATCTTCACACTCGTTCTCCATTTCTAATCTGAGGTTTGTATCAATGCATTCCTGGGTACTATCAATTTCAATGCCTTTAATTTTTTTTAAAATAAATTGTCTGCTTTCTTCAGATGGTGTAATTTCATTGTTTTCAGAATATCCATCAGTCTCACAATACATAACTGTTAGCAATGCAGTTAATACTTCTTGAAACTCATTTAACTCAGTTGATGTTACAAGTAACCTTAATCCTCTAACATAAAAATGTTTTAAATATTTGTTTTTTAGTTGTGTTAAATGTTTAATACGACAAAAAATCTTAATAATATGTGCAACATCAATTCGAATATAACACGTGGGCATTTTATAGGTTTTACCAATGAGTATATCAAAACAAGTTTCTACATATGATTTTAAACTTTTTCCTTCACAAAATGCTCGCGTTATTGCGCCTAATAGTGCATACGAAAAATCACAAACTGCTTCATTAGGTATTCGAATACCTGAATTTACCCATTCACCAAGCCAATTAAATATAGTGATTGTATTTTGTTTTTCCGAAACCATTTGCGTTATTGGAATTTGCCCATAGTGCGTATTGACTACAGCTTCATATAAAAATATATGTGAAGATAATAAATTCAGTGAAGAACGTTTATGTTTCTTCACTAGTCCTCCAGTAGCATCAATTGATACTTTGCAATAAGATTTTCTTAAATCTTTGTATATTACAAGCTGATGTGTTGTCCAATAGTGAACAATTAACGGATCTATAGCTATGTGATGTATAGATCCAGAATATTGGGAATTATTTTTAAACTCAACCCAATGAGTTTATTGGACATTTTATCTTAATCCCTAACGCTTCATCTTTAAATTCTTGTTTTGTTTTTCGCAACACTTCATGACGATAAATATTAGGAGGTGATATGCGTCCAAATTCAATATCAGCTATGTTATATCGTCTCCAGTTGCTTGCGAGGTCTGTCGAAAGTTGTTGTCCTACTTGCTTACGTTTTTCTCCTTTCAGTGGCCTTTTTGTAGTATGGGTTAACTCTTCACCTCTCGTATCCTTTGCCAATATTTTAACAATTAATGGTTCGCCATTAATTGGTTCATTTTCAGACCATCCAAATAATGAGCAGTTATTATCTTTGCAGTTG
The DNA here is from genome assembly GCF_005508785.2 of Acyrthosiphon pisum. Classification (NCBI taxonomy): domain Eukaryota; kingdom Metazoa; phylum Arthropoda; class Insecta; order Hemiptera; family Aphididae; genus Acyrthosiphon; species Acyrthosiphon pisum. Next base: position 21,332 of record NW_021771143.1, on the reverse strand, counting down.
GCTTTAAAATTTAAATAATACTTTGCTCCATCACAACGAGAATTTACTTTGTGGCTTTTATAAATAAAATTGCAAGGTAATTGATATTCTTTTAAGAATGCATCATTTATAATATCTGTCCACGCTCCTGGTTTTAAAATTTTATAAGCTCTAGTTCCATTTTTACGTTTGTAAATTACAGTAGAAGGTTTAAATTTTAAAAATGTATCATAAGGTATTTTCAAAACAAACAGAGCCTTATCTTCATTTTTCGGGAAAATTATATCATCATAATCATCAACATTGTCATCGGATTTCTCATTTATATCATTATTTGAATCACTATCACTATCACTTGCCAATAATGAATGATTTGGTAAGTCAATGTTCAATAATGCTCTTAAATTTGTTTGGTGTTTATAGCGATCTTGGAAAACTGATATGTATAATGATTTAGGAAGAATTTTATAATCGAGCTGTTCAGATAATTTGTTCCATATATTATGTGATGGAGGATTTAAACGGCAATTTTCAAAAATATCAGACTTATTTACTTCCAAAACTTTGTAAATAGATTGAGGATTTAATATAGGTTTTCTGCCAGCTTTAGTGTAACCTGACTGAAAAGTGAAATAATATTTCATCACATAATGTTATCATATTAAAATTAAAGCTTTATATTTTATATACTTAAATTGATTTATTGGTTTAATAACGATACATATTTGTAATAATTTTACAATGGTGTGTTTAAATTGTTTTTTTTATTAAATATGAATTTATTATCAAATAAAGATATTTAATCAATTAGTTTTATTACATAATATATGAATTTTTTTGTCAAATATGGTTTTTTATTAAATAGATTTTTTATGAATTATAGATTTTTTATAAAAATGTTTATAACGGATTTTTTATTGATTATTATTAAACAGAATTGTTTTTAAGATTTTTATTCAATTTATATTTTTTAAAAAATCATTTTTATCAAACGTTTTTTATTAAAGTATTTTTTATCAAATATAGAATTTCATAATAGTATATATATATTTTAAAACATTTTTTATCAATGTTTTTAACAGATTTTTTATTGATTTTAAAAGTAAAATTTTTATTAAATTTAGATTTTTTTAAAATTTGAATTTTTTATAAGTTTTTTTATCAAATAAAGTTTTTTTTATTAGATTGATTTTTTATGAATTATAGTATTTTACTTAAAATATTGTTTTTTATTCAATTTAGATTTTTTTAAATATGAATTTTTTATCAATTATTTTTTATTTAAGTTTTTTTTATCAAATATAGATTTTTAAAAATATTATGGAATTTTATTCCATTTAGAATCTTTATTAAATATAGAATATTTATCAAATGTGGTTTTTTATCAAAAGATATTGGTTGTGTATCAAATGATGATTTGTTATCCATTCTTTTTATTACATTTTATATAATATTTAATAATATATGAATTTTTTTAATCAAACAGATTTTTTTTTAACAAATTTAGATTATAAATCACCCTTTTTTTTGTATAATTTTTTTTATGAATTATAGATATTTTTATGTAAAATATTGATGTTTTATCAAACTGATTTTATAAAAAAATATAACAGATTTTTTTTAGATTTTTATCAAACAGAATTTGTATTGATTTTCATCAAACAGAATTTTTAGTAAGATTTTTGTTCAATTTACATTATTTAAAAAAAATAATTTTTATCAAATATTTTTTACTAATGTTTTTTATCAAAAATAGATTTTTTTATATATTATGGATTTTTTACCAAATAATTTCCTGATTTTAAAGTTTTTTTTTTTAAATTTATCAAATATTCATTTAATCGTTACTTGATAAAAAAAAATCAAAATTTGATAAATAATCTATTTAATAAAAAAATTTGAATAGAATGAAAAATCTTATAAGAAATTTATTTGGTAAAAAAATCCATAATTTAAGTCTATATACTTGATAAAAAAAACTTTAAAGAAAAATGTTTGATAAAAAAATCTAAATTGAATAAAAATCTTTATAAAAATTCCGTTTGATAAAATTCAACCTAAAAATCTATGTTATGAAAAAAATTTATAAAACATCTGTTTGATAAAAAATTATATTTTATAACAAAATCTAAATGGAATAACAATTGTTAACAAATATTCTAAATTTAATAAAAATTCATATTTAATAAAAATACTATGTATTGAATAATAATTCATAAAAAGTAAAAATCAGCCAACGTATAGTTGGTCGGATCTCGGCCGATTTCAAGGGCTCCATGAACTTAGGCGCCTAGTTTGGTTTTTTTGATTTCTAAGTTTTCTGATAACTTAAAAATTTGGGAATTGAATTTTCAACTCAAAATAATTTGCTAATTTTCGTGATTTTTCCGTATTTTGTCAAGATTTGAACTTTAAATGCTTATAAATAAAAAGTGTGACTAACGATTTTTGATTTTTTTTTATCTACCTTTGAAACAATATACTAGGAGCCTTCTATTAAATTTTCAAGCTTTTTTAACCAACAAATAAAATTTTATTTATAGAAAAAAAAACTAAAAAAATTTAAAACTGACAATGTCCGTAAACAGTTCAAAAATAGTCAAATTATTTTCAAAATTTTATCGTGTATAGAAAATGCAAACATAAACAACCAGTAAAAATTTCATGCATCTATGGTCATTTGTTTTAGAGTAACACCAAAAACCAAAATCAATTTTGTTAAAAATCGATTTTTCGTAAAAATTCCCGTTTTTCCTTAATTTTTCTTTTGTGTTTCACGTCGCTTTTGAAAACTACTGGGAAATTTTTACTTTTGACCCCCCAAAGTACCAACTAGATTCACTTTCCTATCAGAATTGTTACTGTTGAAGAAAATCCAACCATTTTTACTGTCCTAAAAGGTGATGACAGACACAAAAAAAATAAAAATAAAATAAAAAATAAAAAATAAAAAAAAAACACACATCATTGTAAAATCAATACATTCATCGCTTCGCTCAGAATCTAAAATATAACCATATTTAACCTCAGCAAAAGTTCGATTTAGGAACTCTATTAAATCTATTTAAAAGCGTAATAATGAAGTTAAAGATAACGTAAGAATACTAAAACAAATATTCTATCATCCATTGTAAAGTAACTTACTATATAGACGGATATTAAAAAAATTGAGAAACTTATCTTAACTAATCATTTAGATAAAAATATATTCAAATCAAATGTCTTTTAAAAAATAAGCATTGTAACTTCTTTAGATCATACAAAAAAAATAAAAAAAATAAAATGAGTGTGGGTTGTTAAAAGTATAACCTATATGGCTGTTTAATTTAATAAATTAATTTTAATAATAGGTAAGTGAATCCCTATTGTAATTTAAAATATTTCTAAGCTTACCATTATAAACACGATGAATTTAAATCAAATAAATAATTAACAATACACAAGCTACTATAAAATATTTAAGCAATTAAGTACGTGAATAAATTCATGTGTAAGGGACTGGATGTCTGGACTTCAAATGAGATCAAAATCACTTTAATTTTAGTTCAATAATATTGTTATCATTCGGTAAAGTCTATCCCATAGTATTGTTGTTGTCTAGAGAAATCGACAATGACATATCCAGAGGCTGCCGCCTGCCACTACATAAAAAATAGGAAAACCCAAAGAAATACAGCATGCGAGTAACAACGCGTCAACACCAAGCGATAAGAATGACATAGGTACAGTTTAAGTACAGACTAATATTATTTTGTTGAAGGCTCGGGCAACGCGATGCGTTATTGCCGCATGCGGTTATATGCGTCGTCCCCGCGTGCGTTGGGATTTTGTGGGGATTTTGTGGGGACTTTTTAGTTTTTTATAAAACAGGCCACACGACAAGATTTCACGAGTTTCCAGTTAAACATACAGTGGTGGTGAGGTACCACCGTACACCGTTATCAATACAAAACACGTGTAATAGTTTTATTGCCTTTGGGCCGTATGCATAGTCATTTTAAGTAACACCTAACGGATTTTAGGTGACACCTAAGATAATCCCCGTAACTTTGCAATGTATAGTCATAGTTATGGGATTGCTGATACATAAAGTAATCCGTAAAGTTAAGTGGTCAATATCCATCACCTAGCCATCCCGTAAATGTTTAATTTGATGTTTGTCATTAAATTAACCTATAATCTATAATATAACTTGTCGTTATAATTAATAATTGTATTATTCTTTTTTTTAATTAGACTTTACTGTTGTATTGTTATTTTATAGACATTTTACGTTCAAATTTGGACCAACAATAAAGCAATAAATTATTTTGTTGTAATATATAAATATTATTTGTGGGTACTTGAAGTCTTGAAACTTTCAAAATATATTATTTATATCATATATAATTTATTTATTCACATATATTTTATACATACATAATGACATTTTCTCGTTAAAAATGAACTTAACGTCTTAACCTACTGTAGTACTTATGTCTAATAGTAAAGTAAATTATAAAATATTCAAATTGAAGATTTTTGGTTTTCGAAAATATTTAAACCAAAAATTATGTTTCAAAAACATCGAATTTCGGATTTTTTTTAAATTCAAAATATACGATAGATGTAACTTATTATGATAAACAATTTATTGTATGACTATGAGCCCTTTACATACGTACCTATGTATTATGTATTATTATTTTAATATAACTACAAATTTGTTAACACATTTGACCAGATATACAATTTATAAAACTTTATTAGTAGTAGCAGGATGCCAGGATAATAAACATCGATATCAAATTAATTTTTATATTTGAACAGTTTATGTTTATACGTTAATAATAGTCTAATAGTCTAGTAGTATAATAATAGTGTATGCATAGCCGCATAGGTATATATAACACAAATACCCAATGAAAGCGAATAATTTAAATTGTTAGGTAGGTAATATTACGATTTTTGTATTTATTAAGAAAGCTTACCTATTCAATAATATTTAATAATGTACTTTTAGACTTAATTATTTTAATAAAGAACATATTATTTTTCTATCGCGATGAGCATAAAAGCTTCTAAATTACCTACTTCCGATTAATGTAGGTACTTGATAAATGAACAAAATCAACACGCTATATCTATGTTTATCTTTTTATTTTCTAAAAAAAAATGTTTTTCTGTGTTTGCAATATTGATATTTGTACCTAGTAACATAATTTTACTATTATATAGGAATAAATTATGCAGGTACCTACAACCTACTTCAATTCTAAACAACCAGAAAAATTAGAATTATTCTTAGACAAAGTTCCTACCAAATTATAGTTTACTTTATAAATACACGCTGGTATTTTGTATAGTTGTAATTTCTTTTATGGTACTATCACAATCGTCTATATACTCTATAGCATAAGCGTGCACTGCAGACTCTATCTGCTGCCTCTTCATGCTGAATGAGAAATCCAGTGCATTTTCTAATAGTACCTATATTTAAAAACTTTATACCAACCCTCCTTTTTATTTCCATTTTTTAATTGAATAATATTCATCCCCAAATACGTGTACTACTGTTGTACTAGTATACTGAATTCATAAGTGTATGAAAA
>NW_021771143.1:13399-15460 GCF_005508785.2 Acyrthosiphon pisum | reverse complement strand
CGCCATTTACCATCCCCACATGTTTCAAAAACATTGAATATCGTTTTTTTTTAAAAAATTCAAAATATACGATTAATGTAAATTATTTTGATAAACAAATTATTTTCTGATGTCTGTAACCCTATACCTAACTATTTTCGAGTAAAACAACTCGTAAGAAAGTTTTTCAAAATTTTGATTTTCGATTACGTTTTTTGGAGAACCTGTTATCAAAACAATTAGTTTTTACTGAGGTCAACTATCTCCGTAGTATTTTATAGTAGTAACAGTTTTTAATATTTCCAAAATATGAAAATTTAAGATTTTTGGTTTTCGATACAATTGATAACTCATCTGATAATATAAAATATCATGGAAGAAAAATTGAATTTTAAGGATTACCTATTTAAGTATTACCTAACTACGGGTTACTTAAATTTTGACTATGCAATTCAAATTTACGGGCTCGCTAAGTATTGGTTACATGCCCCGTAGCTAGGTAACCCCTAACCAGTTTTAGGTGACCCGTAAGGCCGTAACGCACTGACTATGCATATGGGCCAAAGGACAAATAAAAAAGACACATGACTTTTTTCTTTACGATTGGTTATTGAAATATTATCCTTGTTTATAAAATGGCGAGTTAAAAACCATGGAAATCACTATGCAGTTTATTAAGTACTAGGAATCGAGTATATTTCGTTATTGAGGAAGTTAACCTTATTGGATGTGTTAAATTTGAATTCAATACTTAAATATTATTGAACAGAAACATAATTACCTATTTATTATTATTGAACATATTATACAAAGAATACATTTTTGATGAAAAACGAATTCCATGAAGATTGAAGACACTGAGTCAGCAAATCTTAGATCATGTACCTACGTAGCTATATGATCTGTGAATAAACCTAGAACCACGACTGTTTGTGGAGATGCACACCACACGTAATCCATATTGGTTTTTCTGATTGGGTTCCCAGCCATTCACGCATGCATGAGCACTGCGCAGTAATAACCAAGGCTCGAGCTTTTCAGTAATTTTAGCACCAAATCAAATACACAGGTTATAAATATTTATATTGTAAACAATAAATATGAGTAATTTTTATTCTATTATTTATTAATAATACAGTACGTGAGTACCTAGGTTGATTATTAAAATCAAGTCACATTTGTTAAATAGTTATTTATAATTATAATATTATAAAGATTATACATTTTGACGATGTACCATAATATGTAATGGTATGAATAATATGTTAATAATCAAATATTTTTTCCTAAAAACTTAAAAAACCTAATTCTGTACCTATAAGTACTAAATAATAATATAAGGAATTCGGAAAGTTATAATTAAATTTAAAATTATAATGTAAGTCCCTCAGAGCTATTCATTTTTTTTTTTATAATTTTTATGAATTATATTATATTTATATCAGTACCTATTATAAATTATTTTTGAGTGTTACTGCATAATAATTTATAACATTGATAAAAAAATAATATTTAAAAAATGCCCGTGGTAATTGATGGTACTACCATCGGGAAATCGGATTTTCCGGCTAATAGGGGAAGTTGCAAATTTCAAAATTGGTGTTGCAAATTGTTGCAAATCAGTTGCAAAATATTGGCACTGGTTTGAAGTCGATATCTCAAAGTGGGGGTGCTCCGTGAAGTTGGCACCCCCATGTGGAAATCGGATTTTCCGGCTAATAGGGGAAGTTGCAAATTTCAAAATTGGTGTTGCAAATTGTTGCAAATCAGTTGCAAAATATTGGCACTGGTTTGAAGTCGATATCTCAAAGTGGGGGTGCTCTGTGAAGTTGGCACCCCCATGGGGAAATCGGATTTTCCGGCTAATAGGGGAAGTTGCAAATTTCAAAATTGGTGTTGCAAATTGTTGCAAATCAGTTGCAAAATATTGGCACTGGTTTGAAGTCGATATCTCAAAGTGGGGGTGCCAACTTCACGGACATGCTCTGTAGTCTGTATAAACGCAGAAAAGTTAATGAAGGGCGATCGCGAATCGCGATTGTCGCCACCAAGAGTTAGACCGTTGGCCCGTCTTAGCAGTGA
>NW_021771143.1:0-1529 GCF_005508785.2 Acyrthosiphon pisum | reverse complement strand
TGTCTGACTATATTTTGTTCTTGTAATAGCCAAAGTATGTTTTTTTTTAGAATCTTAAAAGAGTTACTAACGTTTAACATTTTACTTATACAATAATCAATTTCACTGTTATTTTACATTTATTAATTTTTTTGATTTCATAGGTTGCGAGAATTGTGGCTGGAACGGCTAGAATTCTAGCTGAATTTCCACACTACCCAAGGGGTATCAGCTACAGCGCGTTTTTTTTTAAGTGGTTTCCCCAAGAGGCCTAATCCACTGACGTACCCACGTCGACAGTTTTTTTTAAAGTGGTATCCCCGTAGGCCTAATCCACTGACGTACCCACGTCTACAGTTTTTTTTAAGGTGGTTCACTCTAGGACCTGGAGCTACATCCACGGTTGAGTCTGGCCAGCTCAGCCTTGACCATTCTGGCGATGCGGGATGATTCTGACGTCTTCATCCACCGCTTCCTATTCAGAGCAGACGCCAGGTGCCACAACGTCACGGACGAAATCGACTGTTCGTCGTGGCCCTCCCTGAACGCCTCTCTCGCCAGTTCGAGTGCCCTCGGCTTTGAAAGATAACTCTCGGCTCTCTCCACAATCTGTTTGTAATCCCCAATGGTGAGCTCGGCCATTGGGAATTGCAGCATAACCGTGTCGAGGCCTTGAATTTTTTTCCAGAACTCCTCGAGCGATGGCATTTCTGAATATGGATCTTTCACATCCATGTAATGTTCGATGCTAAGAAAAAAACGATTTAAAAATATCATAATATATTGTTAATGTTTGTAAATACTTACTTGGATATAATGAACTCCCTCAACTTGGATGACTGCTCAATTATGGTCATGGCACGGTTTTGTTCTATGGCAGCGTGTGCCGACGGGACGTGGTAGCACCTTTCTACAGTTGCCTCACTGTGCTGCAAGCAGCTGGCCAGGAGTTTTTTGGTGGCAGGAGAATGCGTTATGCCGGCCGTTTCTATCTGCTTTCGAATAAGGGTGCCGGATACCTTGAGGATTTCACCCACACCGCCATCCTTACCAGGTACCCTTATATTTCTTTGTTTACATTCCTGGTTGAGCAGGTCGAAGAACTTTGTCAGCGCCTGCCCAGTGTTTGTTACGAAAAAGTTGTCGACCCTGACGTCGTCCAACTTGCGCCGCAGTAAATAATAACTAAAGAGAATAGGAATGTTAATATTCTTTGATTAATTCTATTCGTCTGTTTTCACTCACCGGTCCATATACGCCATCATTTCATCATTCAGGACAATGGTGGCGGGCGTCTTGTCGCCTAACTTATGTTTCGCGACCCATATTACTGTGTCCTCGCCTCGAGTGGCCGCCTCAAACTCGAATATGGTGAGGTGCCTCACCACACCCACCCGTAGCTTGTTCAGGATCACTAATGTGCCTGATAGCGCCGTTCTGACTTGTCGCCAAAGTTTTGCGACCTGAAAAAAAATAGATTAATTTACAAATTAATTCATCAGTTATATTTAGAATTTTTTTATAATATCATTCAACGACTAACTTCCAAA
>NW_021771142.1:23586-28023 GCF_005508785.2 Acyrthosiphon pisum | reverse complement strand
ACTACTACTTAAAGCTAGAGAAAATTCGGCAACCTACACGTGCTCCTCCCTTGATGCGAATTTTGCAATGTATTTGTATCAAATGTCAAACATGCATTTAAACTGGCTGCGACTCGCACACTATGTGGTAAATTATTTAGAATTTTTTATGTACTCAAAAATATATCAACTGATATTTGTATATAATTGTATTGTTTCAGAAAGAATATACTAAAAACGACTTTATTAATTCAGGTGTAACAGACACACAAGAAAAAGAATCATTTTTGTACTACTACTAAAACATAGAGAAAGTTCAACAACCTCTACGTGCTTCTCTCTTGATGCGGATTTTGTAATGTATTTGTATAAAATGTCAAACATGCATTTAAAATGGCTGTGACTCGCACACTAGGTGGTAAATTCTTCTGAATTCTTTATGTACTCAAAAATATATCAGCAGATATTTGTATATAATTTTATTGTTTCAGAAACATTTACTAGAAACAACTTTATCAATGCAGTTGTAACAGACACACAAGAAAAAAAATCAATATTGTACTACTACTTAGAGCTAGAAAAAATTCGACAACCTGCACGTGCTTCTCTCTTGATGTGGATTTTGTAATGTATTTGTATCAAATGTCAAACATGCATTTAAACTGGCTGCGACTCGCACACTAGATGGTAAATTATTTAGAATTTTATATGAACTCAAAAATATATCAACTGATATTTGTATATAATTGTATTGTTTCGGAAACAATATACTAAAAACAACTTTATTAATTCAGGTGTAACAGACACACAAGAAAAAGAATCAATATTGTACTACTACTTAGAGCTAGAAAAAATTGAACAACCTCTACGTGCTTCTCTCTTGATGCAGATTTTGTAATGTATTTGTATAAAATATCTAACATGCATTTAAACTGGCTGCGAGTCGCACACTTAGTGGTAAATTATTTAGAATTCTTTATGTACTCAAAAATATATCAGCAGATATTTGTATATAATTGTATTGTTTCAGTAACACTATACTAGAAACAACATTATCAATGCAGTTGTAACAGACACACAAGAAAAAGAATCATTTTTGTACTACTACTAAAACATAGAGAAAGTTCAACAACCTCTACGTGCTTCTCTCTTGATGCAGATTTTGTAATGTATTTGTATAAAATATCTAACATGCATTTAAACTGGCTGCGAGTCGCACACTAAGTGGTAAATTATTTAGAATTCTTTATGTACTCAAAAATATATCAGCAGATATTTGTATATAATTTTATTGTTTCAGAAACATTATACTAGAAACAACTTTATCAATGCAGTTGTAACAGACACACAAGAAAAAGAATCAATATTGTACTACTACTTAGAGCTAGAAAAAATTCGACAACCTGCACGTGCTCCTCTCTTGATGCGGATTTTGCAATGTATTTGTATCAAATGTCAAACATGCATTTAAACTGGCTGCGAGTCGCACACTAAGTGGTAAATTATTTAGAATTCTTTATGTACTCAAAAATATATCAGCAGATATTTGTATATAATTGTATTGTTTCAGAAACATTATACTAGAAACAACTTTATCAATGCAGTTGTAACAGACACACAAGAAAAAAAATCATTTTTGTACTAGGTACTTCTAAAACATAGACAATGTTCGACGACCTCTACGTGCTTCTCTCTTGATGCGGATTTTGTAATGTATTTGTATAAAATGTCAAACATGCATTTAAACTGCCTGCGAGTCGCACACTAAGTGGTAAATTATTTAGAATTCTTTATGTACTCAAAAATATATCAGCAGATATTTGTATATAATTGTATTGTTTCAGAAACATTATACTAGAAGCAACTTTATCAATGCAGTTGTAACAGACACACAAGAAAAAAAATCATTTTTGTACTACTACTAAAACATACCCATGTGAAGTTGGCATTACAATATTGGCAGAACTTTTCAAAAACCTTCCAACAATGTTCAAATACACTTGTTGGACATTGTTGGACACTTGTTGGAATTTGTTGGACCCCCACTTTTTAACTGACACACCATATATTTTGTACTGCCAACTTCACACCTAGCATTACATTTTTATTGGAACCGTTCAAAGACCGTCCAACAATGTTCAAATACACTTGTTGGACATTGTTGGACACTTGTTGGAATTTGTTGGACCCCCACTTTTTAACTGACACACCATATATTTTGTACTGCCAACTTCACACCTAGCATTACATTTTTATTGGAACCGTTCAAAGACCGTCCAACAATGTTCAAATAGACTTGTTGGACATTGTTGGACACTTTTTGGAATATGTTGGAGCTTACCCTCCTCCTACCATTTAGTTCTTCAATGTCAAACTTTGTACTGCTAACTTCATATACTTAGCAATTTGCACTAGACTTTACACCTTGCTATTGATCACCAAAAATTGCAAATAATCGGAAATCGAGTTTTGATTGTTCTAAGTCCCATTACGAATTTGTATGTCAAAATACTGTAATTTTTATTATTATTATTGAGTACTTTAAAAAATTTCAAAAAAATTTAAATTTAGACTTTTTTAATGAATATACTTTTTAACAAATTTAGATTTTTTAACACCGATTTTTTTAATGAATATAGATTTTCTTATCAATTAGACTTACTTTATTTTTTTTTTTACAATTAATATAGATTTTCTTATCATTCAGACTTTTTTGGAAATAGATTTTTTAGTGAATATAGATTTTATTATCAATCTAACTTTTATTAAATATATTTTTTTTATCAGACAGATTTTTTTTAATATTTAGATTTTTTAACATATATACATTTTTTTAAGGAATAGATTTTTTAACAGATTTTTTAATGTATATAGATTTTCTTATAAATTCGACTTTTATTAAATTTTTATTGAATATATTTTTTTTTATTAAATATAGATTTTGTATCAAATGTAGATTTTTAAGTATCTTGATTTTTTAATAAATTTTTTTTTTAAATTTAATATAAATTGTTGTAATATTTAAATTTTTAACGAATTTAGATTTTTTCAATGAATAGATTTTTTAATAAATATGTTTTTATTAAGGAAAGATTTTTCAGAAAATATTGGTTTTTTTAATGAATATAGATTTTTTTATCATTCAGACTTATTGAAAATAATTTTTTTTATCAACTAGATTTTTTTTAATATTTAGATTTTTTTAACAAGTATAGATTTTTTTAATGAATAGATATTTAAACAAATTTCTAATATAGATTTTTTAATACAGATTTTTTTTAATGTATATAGATTTTCTTATCAATTTCAAACTGTTGCAAGTAAAAAATGTACTCGTAAGATTTCCTCTGTATATAAAATACTTGAGGGAAAATCGAAAATTGATTTCTAACTGATGAATTTACTAAATATAATTTAAATAATATCTTTTGTGTTTTATTTAAAAAAATTATTTCGTATCATAAGTACAGCAGTGAATTATCAGCATATTTTTTACTTTGTCCAAAAGCTGGTTTGTGGTTATTCTTTGTGTCTATAACATTTGGCATTAGGGCTATAAATGTTAAATTGTTAAATTAAAATAATAAAATAAAGTCGTGTACTTTGTGAAAAGTAAAATATTGTTATATATTTCTATACAAATACAGTCATGGACAACAGTGTAATATAAATATATTATAGTTACAAATTTAGTTTATGAATACCTAGAAATTAAAATTATAAAAATGACTTTTTAAATAATAAGGAAATGAAATAAAAAAAAACTTGCAATATCAATTAAGAAAGGTAAATATGAATAATAAAATATAAATTATATCTTGGTATACAAAATAGCATGTGGTTTAACCATTTTTGAATCACTACAGCGTTTTATCTTTGGAGCCAAATCGTCATGTTCTTCCCAATAACCGTGTATCCTTTTGCAGTATGCGATATAGTGACCCAAACTTTTTCCATTCCCTCCAATATAACCAATTACTGCTACAAACCTGTACCTATTAATTATTAATAGTATTTTAATATTGGATACATATAGTTTTTTTTAATTAGAACAATCAAAGGTACAGTTTTATTATACACTTAAAAATATTTTGGATATAATTTTTAAACTTACGTATTATTGTTAGTTAATTTAATTTGGTGAGGTATATCGTTTAATCTGCAAGTTAAATCCTCTTCATTCGTTTGGTTATTAAAAATGGTATCCAACCATATATGTTGTCAAAGTGCTTTAGACACTGTTATGGTACCATGGCAATTACTCCTATAACACTTTCTTGTGTACGATGATAATGGATCTGGATTCATTTTATCGATCGCGTTTTGTAGGTTTGTGAAGCTTCCTGTAAAATGTTATGTATAAGATTATAAGATTATTTACTAAAAGAGTTTTATTATGATTCATTTTTACATACCTTTAACTAATTCTATTAAATTTATTGGGAAAAAAATTCTTGG
>NW_021771142.1:22109-23486 GCF_005508785.2 Acyrthosiphon pisum | reverse complement strand
TAAAACAACTTTATTAATTCAGGTGTAACAGACACACAAGAAAAAGAATCAATATTGTACTACTACTTAGAGCTAGAAAAAATTGAACAACCTCTACGTGCTTCTCTCTTGATGCAGATTTTGTAATGTATTTGTATAAAATATCTAACATGCATTTAAACTGGCTGCGAGTCGCACACTTAGTGGTAAATTATTTAGAATTCTTTATGTACTCAAAAATATATCAGCAGATATTTGTATATAATTGTATTGTTTCAGTAACATTTACTAGAAACAACATTATCAATGCAGTTGTAACAGACACACAAGAAAAAAAATCATTTTTGTACTACTACTAAAACATAGACAAAGTTCGACGACCTCTACGTGCTTCTCTCTTAATGCGGATTTTGTAATGTATTTGTATAAAATGTCAAACATGCATTTAAACTGGCTGCGACTTGCACACTAGGCGGTAAATTCTTCTGAATTCTTTATGTACTCAAAAATATATCAGCAGATATTTGTATATAATTTTATTGTTTCAGAAACAATATACTAAAAACGACTTTATTAATTCAGGTGTAACAGACACACAAGAAAAAGAATCAATATTGTACTACTACTTAGAGCTAGAAAAAATTCGACAACCTGCACGTGCTCCTCTCTTGATGCAGATTTTGTAATGTATTTGTATAAAATATCTAACATACATCAGTGGCGGCTCGTGAACCGTATGAGGGGTGAGGCAGATAAACAATAAATTATTAATCAATTGAATACTCTCATGGTTCTACTATAGTACAAGTAGGGCTCTTAAAAACTTCTATTAGAGTCTTAGTACAAGTACAAAATTTAAAATTGAATAATAATAATAATAATATTATATTTGTTATTATTTGTTCGATAACAACCAGTAATAACTTTAGTTTGTGATAAAAGTATTATAGGTAGGTATACACTTACACTGAACGACATGATGACAACCTCTCCGGTCCTCTTTCTATTAGTGGAAATCACGTCGTTTCGACATATGACTAATGGATAATGTTGAAAACTCTGAGGCCCGAATTGATCAGCCTCATTTACTAATAATATTCCGACTTCCCCCACTATCATGATATATATTTTTATAATCGTACGGCCGTCCGACTCGTCTGAGGCTAAATATTGCTAGCCTCTCGGCACTCTTCGGCTTTCGTCGAGATCGGTCTATCGTTCCACGAACATTGTCGTAATTTTTGATAACAGTGTCGAAGTATGGATAAATATTATTATGTACTATGACAGTTATCATAAATACATGACAAAACAAATTAATTTTGGTCATGATAATAATATTATATAATAACAAAAAGTTTTTCTATTATAAAATGTATAATATATTATTGGAATATA
>NW_021771142.1:19439-22009 GCF_005508785.2 Acyrthosiphon pisum | reverse complement strand
ACTTAAGTTGACGTATTCAGGGAAACTAAATACGAAAACTGAAACGTATCTAATTGAAACGAATTCCTGGAGGAGAATTCGCATAGTAATAATAATAATATTATATTGATCTCGTTTTCGTACGGCTCTGACGAGCTGCGTAATGTCATTATAATACGCATTAAAATAATAATAATATATAACATTATTATAATATAATACGTTACGATGTTCAAATTGCAGCAGGTTTGCTATATTGTAATGTTATAGTCGTATGCATAATGGTGATTTTACGGAACTTACGACGTAGGTACATGCACCGTGTGCAATAAGAACGTTTCAAACCGCTATCGTAATATCATTATACATTATAATATTATATATTGTACGGTGTAATACCCTCAATCGCACTACGTCGTTGACAGGGCGACGATACATAATGTCATATTAATAACTCAAAACATAATAAACGATCTCGGTGAGGAATTTCGAAAAGTTGAAATGCCCAGAGGAACTACGTCTCTGAATGAATTACGGTAAGATCGATTTTTTTTTGTTTTGTTTGTAATTCAAGCACACGTCACGTCACGGTTATAATTTTCAAAATAGTTTGACTCGTCTCGAGCCATTTATTTAAATTTTCATTTTTTATAAACATCGATAAGAACGTTTTTCCATCGGTCAAAAAGTTTGAAAAAAATTCTTCGTTAGTTTTTATTGTAGTTATATTTCCTCTATTAAATAGTCATATCACAAAACTGTGACTATACATTATATTATAATATAATACCGCAGAAATCGCACTACGCCGTTGACAGGGGTACATACAATTAAATTATCATAATAAGCGATTTCTGTGGAAGTTTTGAAAAGTTGAAATGTCCAGAGGTCCAAATTAATTATACAAAATGCACCCCCACCTTATTGTCGTGTTGTGTAGGAAGTAGGTTCATATTATTATATGGGTAGGAAATAAATAGTAGGTACTTATGTAGGTACATATTCTCTAACAATTTTACGTCAGCAATCATCACCATGACATCATTATTATAGCAATTATTTACCCTAATTTAAATCCATAATTTTATGTAGATTTTGTACAAATTAGACTTTTTAATTCCTAGTAGAAGGATGAATTTTATTTATTGATTTTACAATGGCAATTCAATATCTATTTTGTAGAAATAATGATGGTACTTTAGGATGTTAAAACCATTTATATACTCTTCACGCATTGTGAAAAGTAAAAATTAACCATGCCACATTCCAAATTAAACAAAAAAATAGGAGGGAATATGGCTATGTGTGTAGTGTGTACAATAAATGCATCTTAATACACCCGGATAAGCAGTTGTCTGTGAAAATCTAAACATAATGAATTAGGTATTTGTATACCTACCTAGAAGTGTACAGTCCTGGGGGGTGGGCTATTCAGAAACTCATACGAATAACATCTGTATACGAATGATTCACACGATTCGTTTTCGTATACAAATGAAAAATAGTATTCATAAAGCATTCGTATTCGTATACGAACCGCGTTCCCTATATGATCCGTATGGGAATGATAGTCACACGATGAACAGCGGCAACATCCCAAGTTTATATTTTTATCATGGAAAAGAAAATTATTGTTATTGTTACCTATACTAATATTTCCCGCATTGTATTAAAACCATTCAACTTGTTTTTTTTTCATCGTTATTCGAATTTCAAAATTAAATATTAAAATGTAAATCGGTTAAAAACGATCAAAAGTCAGCTATGGATGATTTTTTGAAAAATAACGACGAGTTGTCATAGGGAAAACGTTCCTCAAATTTTACCTAAGCTGTAGCTAAGCAGCAACGGAAATAGAGTTATCAGTGCTTTTAAATTCAATTCCGGGCCCTATATAAAAGACTGAAAGTCCTAGCGCTGGGTAAATTTACTTATTTTACTAAAGTAAAATACCAACTATCCATTTTTCATATACCTGGTTGTACACATTTTGGATAATACATACATAATAGGTATTTAATAAATGTAGGATTCATAGCTTACAATACATAAATTATACCTAGGTTTGTAACTTATTTAGAAATACATTTTTAATTTACACATTTAGATATTGCATGTTTCATATTAGTGTATAGGTATAATATATATTATAAGTTTAATGTATTTTAAATTTATACCAAGGCTTTAAATTATTAATTAGGTACGTCACGTTAACGTGAGCGTTGATTGGGTACATATATAGCAAAAGCAAATAGCAAATGTCACCAATGTATGACCATACGTTACACATACATAACGAGTGATTATAATTACTATTAAGTCGAGAAAATATACTTATAGTTATGATGATTAAACATAAATATAACATTTTTTTTTATAATAAAATATTTATGAAAATATACGACGTGGCAATTACCCCCCCCCCCCCCCTTGGGATTTCTTTACAAAAATTTTTATAATTAGTTAAGTTCACGATGTAGATAATACGGTGTAGAAATTTTGATTTCACCAACACATTGAGCATAATACTAACATTTCCAAAATAAAATATTTCAAAAATTCACATGGGAAGTAAACTACATTCGTGATTC
>NW_021771142.1:15440-19389 GCF_005508785.2 Acyrthosiphon pisum | reverse complement strand
GACGAGTTAGGAATGGACAACGGTATGAACATAAACGGTCAAAATGAAAAACGTAAAAAGAGAAATAAGTATGCTCAGTACACAGAGAGTAGTGACTATAGTAGTAACTTTGTGGTCAGCACAGTGCATGACGGACGTATAGAACGCTGGGTTTTCACCAGAATTGTAGAGACAACAACGAAAACTTGGTAAGAGGCAATATAATACTATTATTTCTAACGCGCAATCGTTATTAGCACATTTCGTTCGGTAAATATAACCAAACAATAGTGAATACGACGTTATTACTCACAAAGTTAACAATACATTGAGTTGAAGCAACTAGCGACTACTAATGTTAACATTTTCCATTTAAAGTATAGACAAGTTTGCAATAACTATTGAGTATTATATTTAACATAATAGATTTTTCATTTAACTAGAATTTTATCATCTCCACCACAAAAATGTAAAATGTTACCAGAACACTAAGAGGGTTGGTAGTTTTACCTATACCACATTTGGTAGTTGTTACAAGAAGGAATAGTAATTACTACATAACCATTCATCTACGATTACACAATTATTATGTTTACTTTTTATTTTGTAACAGATACATAATATGTGTTATTTTAAATAGGAATGTGGTTATATCAGAATAGTCACGGTCAACAAAATTAGTTTTGTTGGTGTTGTTATTCACTTAGGTATGTTATACATTTTTTTTTGTTCTATCAACTGAATTATGATTAACAATACAGATTAATATTTAACATAACTGTTTTGTTAAAATTCACTGAGTTATTTTTTTCCGTGGAGTAGTTAAACTTCTCATATTGTTGTCAACATCCTGTATGCTTGTATTTGACAATTTCATATCAAAATCTTTTGTCATTCCTTAATATTTAAATGATAATACCATAGTAAACAGTTGTTGCCGGTTGAATTATTAATATATTTATGTATTACCCTTGTATCCACAGGGAAGCTGTAAGCGACTTGTGACTATTGGCATAATTATTGATTTATTTAGGTTTGTTAAAGGATAACACATTTTATTCAATCCAATTATAGATATGTTGTAAGGCACCGTCAACACTTTGTTTTAAATATATAATATAATAATTACGCCGGTAATTAGTTAAAATAAATTAAGAATATTATAGGGCCTGGTGAGATGCCTTGTGTGACTCCATAATCGTTAACATAACAATAATAGCTACTATAATATAAGGGTCTATAAAATCTGAATTAATTCCTATTGTTTATAAATCTTACGGTTGTGAAAGGAACTATACCAATGATATTTAGATGTAAAATTGATTTCCATAATATTGTGATGACCCAATGACCCAGATATGAGTCTCCGCTTAAAATATAGGTGTAACATAGTATTTAAAAACGTATAATCAGTACAATATTATTTTTTTATTTGTTTACAAAACTAACTAAACTATATACTATCAGCAATTTAAATTGATTGAATTATAATAAAAAATTATAAAATGAACAATGTGAGCACTTGCCTATCAAAGTATTAGGTGAGTTTGAGTACAATTGTAACAATTTTATAAACAATCTATTTTTATTAAGATTCTAACTTTTTTCTTTGATTCAATTTATATTTTGTTGTGTAACATGTTTCTGTTATACAGGGTGATTCATTAAGCGTAAAACACTCATTATCTCAAAAAGTATTTGATGACATTTTTTTACATAGTTTCAAGTTGTTAAAAAAACGTTTTTGTTAAAATCTTTTTTTTTTTAAATTATATTTTAAAATATTGTTTATCCTTATAATGTTTTTCAATTTTTCGACAACATAGAGTTTTAATCTCATTTTCCACAGCATAATATTTAAGTGTACATAAAAATCGAATTTAGGACGAGTAGTTTATGAGTTGTAAGTATTTGAAGTTTTGACAAGTGGTGAAGTGGACAAAAGTTTTGCGGTGTAACTCCATACCATTTCACTCCGCCAAACTAATTTTTAAATATTTATAACTCATAAACTCTTTACTCTCAATTCGATTTTAATGAATGAAAATACTAGAAAAATATATTACTTTGGAATATTAAATTAAAACTCTATGCTGTAATTCAAAAAAGTAAAAAACATAAAAAATTATAAAGATAAAAAATATTTAAAAACATAATTTTTTAATAAAAACGTTGTTTTTAAATGAAACTATGTAAAAATATTAATACTTTTTAAGATAATGTTTTACGCTTAATGAATCACCCTGTATATAAATGCGTATTGCCTAAAATTTTTAAAAATTGTTGAGTAAAGGGGAATAAAAAAATTTCAAATGTAGCAATTGTACCAGCCGTTGGAATACAGTTATAAAGGCCATCATAAAAAAAAATTCTACATTGACATAGCTTTCTAACATAATCAAACATCTAAATATTGACCGTGTTATAATTTTACCCAGTCGCCCCTACCTACATATTCATTTGTAACAATTTTGTTTTTTAAATATTTGCAGGGCACATATATTACGTCAGGGATCGATAAGAAGAAAATTGAAGATTGGAACTTTCCCAAAGTTTATTTTTATGGAAAATATAAAGCTGTGTTTCGCCATAAAAATTTGAAAAATGAAGTAGTTTCCTGCACTGTTGGTGAGTTTAGTCTTATACGACCTTGGGAAACACCAATTTGATTACACTACCTATATGAAATAATAATATAATATGTTATTGACTTGTTATGAAGACTATATAATAAATAGTTTTAATAGTCCCAACAATAACTGATTTAATTCGCATTCTAAGGAGGGTGGGGACAATATCCTTTTTTCCATAAATTGTACTTTTGACTATTTAACAATTTAAGCCAGATACTATATATAACATATGGCCATACAAGATATATAATAAAAATTATTGCAGACGACCTAGTTCGCTGAAAATACTTGAATACGCTATAATATATTATGACATGACGTACATAACAATTCTAAAGCGCGTTTGTTATCTGCACAAGGATAGAACCACGAGAACGATTTTTGACACTAGTTGTCCCATAATATTGGCATATACCTTGTGTCCGTGGAAACAGGGTAGATATACTTACACTTTATCACACATTAGCTAGTTAAATTAATAAAACAAAAATTATCTACTTAATATTAATCTTATTTATATATCTGGGTTGGCCAAATCTTGATTTGGTTAAAATTGAATATTGACATATTGAGTGCGATTTATATGTATGAACCGTAACCTCCAAAAGTGTATGAAAATCTATATAAAATGTCATTGAAAAAGACAACAAAGAATGTCCGGAAATGATACATTTTCAAATGTTAACTGTGTTGTAAATTTTGAGTTACATATAATATAATTCAATTCAATCAACTTATAAAACCTTTTGTTCCATTTACTTAAACATGTAAAATGTATAGTTTCCGGGACTATTTAATCACAGTTTTCATATTGAATATATTTATATAATTATGTTCAGTTATATTTAGAGGCTACAGCTCAAACATATTAATACATCTAAATATATCAATATATTTATAACAAATGGCTATAAATAATAGCTCTTACTGTTGAAAAGTGTAAAACACTCTTGTTTTATGTAACATACTAGCTGCCAGTGTGCCTCGATTCCGGGTGTTGTGGAAGCCGCCTCCGGCGCCTTCGTGGTGGTCAAATGTAAATTGTTTCACGGGAAATTCAAAAAGAAAATATACCGTACCGAAAACTGTGACTTTGAGTGTTTAGGGATCTTTTCTCGTCTGGTGTAATACCGTGTGCTGCTGTATGTTTGGTTCTGTTTTGTTGACTGTATAAGAATTGTAATCGAATGTCTAGCTATCAATCATTGCTGTATGCAAATTTAAGAGGTATAGCGCATCTGCGTATGGCGGATTGGACGCATTTCGCGTCGCATCCTAGATGTAAGTGAAAATTGGGGGCCTGCAGCTTTGAGCGGGTACCGAATTTTGGTTGCAAG
>NW_021771142.1:12023-14541 GCF_005508785.2 Acyrthosiphon pisum | reverse complement strand
AAACACGAAAAGTGATAACGGTTAAACGGCAGGAGGGAGATAAGGGAGCGACGTCGCGAATATAGTCGTGGTGGTCAAGTGAAAATCTTTTCGCCGGAAAGTCAAAAAGAATTAAGTTATATAGTTGCCGCAATGTTTTAGTGTCTAGGAAGTCAGTCACCCGGCTCGACTTTGGGCGTAGTTTGCCAGGTAGGCAAGCCGACTTTGCCGGATAGCGGATGACGTGCCACGGCTGGCAACAAAATGAGGCATGCAATTCGAAAACTGTGACTGAGTGTATAGAGGTCATTCTTCATCTGGTGTAATACACTAATACCGTGTCCTGCTGCATGCCAGGTTCTTTTTTGAATGTATAAACAATAAGGAAATGCGAATAATTGTAATCGAATGTCTAGCCATCAATCATCACTGTATGCAAATCTTTGCGGGAGAGGGCATTCGCGTATAGCGGTTGGATGCATTATACATGTAACGTTGCATGCCCGGTTCTTTTGTGCGTGCAAAAAGAATAAATGCATAACAAAAACGGCAATTGTGTGTCTAGCTTTCAGTTCTCAATTGGTACAAATTTTTACGTGTGCTGGGCATACCTCCTAACGTCGATAGTTTGATATTGCATATTTGTATTATAGTAGGAGAAAATGTTAAAGCTGAATGTCAAGTGAATAAAAAGGTTAAGTAGTCGATTTAAAGGCAACCATACCTCCCAGGTATGCAGGTATCTGCTTGCGAACGGCCTATGCGTACCAAGTGAAATTAAAACGTTCCATAAAGCTAATTAAATGCTCTAAATTACTTATATAGACACCTGTAGGTGTGGTGTACCTATCATAACATTATTATTGTTAATATAATAAGTACTTATTATGTACAGTTAATGCATTAACACATAAAACATCAATTAAATGTATCATGTTATAATATATATGTGTGTTGTGCACATGCTTATAATTTTTGGTTTTAAAAGTGGTTTTAATACTGTCAGTTACAATTTTTTACAATTTTAGTTTTAATATAAATAGTATGTATAATAATAAAAATAATAAATATGAACATGGATTATTTGTTAAGCATTCTGAAGAATATTAAAATACATTAATTAAAGCTGTACTTAACATTGCAATTATGGTTATTAGTTATATTTTTTACATTGCAAATAATATATAATCAATTAGGTACTACTAATCAGTATTTGCATAATATTTTTACAATGAAAATCATTTGCGGAGGCACAATATTTAATCATATTTCATTCTGTTTACCTACAAAAGACATTGCTAAGCAATACAAATTCAAACATACAATAAAGTGTAGTGTAATGATATTTAAAAAAATTAAATTAATTTGTTCGTTGTCTGCAATACGTAGAAATCAAACATATTGTACATACAACTAAATTGAAAATCTCTTACAAACCTTGGTCATAGTAGAAATATGCTTTTAAAATTATAATAATTTGTGTATGAAACTTACAATTTAAATGTATATATATACATATATATATGCATGTGCTACATCAGTTACAAATTCACAATAAATAAAAATTAAGTGTTAGTTGTAGGAACTCTTATGATTAACAGAGTATGGTTTAGAGACAAATTAGTAATCAATGATGATTCTTTTTCTTGTGTGTCTGTTTCATTTGCATTGATGAAGTCATTTCTAGCATAATGTTCTGAAACAATACAATTATATACAAATATCTACTGATATATTTTTGAGTACATAAAGAATTCTAAATAATTTACCACTTAGTGTGCGACTCGCAGCCAGTTTAAATGCATGTTTGACATTTGATACAAATACATTACAAAATCTGCATCAAGAGAGAAGCACGTAGAGGTCGTCGAATTTTCCCTATGTCTTAGTAGAAGTGCAATAATGATTATTTTTCTTGTGTGTCTGTTACACCTGCGTTGATAAAGTCATTTCTAGCATAACGTTTCTGAAACAATACAATTATATACAAATGTCTGCTGATATATTTTTGAGTAAATAAAGAATTCAGAAGAATTTACCACCTAGTGTGCGAGTCGCAGCCAGTTTAAATGCATGTTTGACATTTTATACAAATACATTACAAAACCCGCATCAAGAGAGAAGCATGTAGAGGTCGTCGAACTTTCTTTATGTTTTAGTAGCAGTACAAAAATGATTTTTTTTCTTGTGTGTCTGTTACAACTGCATTGATAAAGTTGTTTCTAGTATAATGTTTCTGAAACAATACAATTATATACAAATATCTGCTGATATATTTTTGAGAACATAAAGAATTCTAAATAATTTACCACTTAGTGTGCGACTCGAAGCCAGTTTAAATGCATGTTAGATATTTTATACAAATACATTACAAAATCTGCATCAAGAGAGAAGCACGTATAGGTTGTCGAACTTTCTCTATGTTTTAGTTATAGTACAAAAATGATTCTTTTTCTTGTGTGTCTGTTACACCTGAATTGATAAAGTCGTTTTTAGTATATTGTTTCTGAACAATACAATTATATACAAATATCAGTTG
>NW_021771142.1:10985-11973 GCF_005508785.2 Acyrthosiphon pisum | reverse complement strand
TGAAAAGGTTAGGTTGATGTGGTGAGCTTTTCCCCTTTAATATCAATAACAATCCAGAATAATTTACAAGTTGACAATAACTTTTTTAATAATGGAATAGGTAGGTACATTAGTTATATCTTTTAATATACCTAGGTATGATTATTTAACTAATAATATATGTAATACATGGGTGTATGAACCATTGCAGTTAGCCCCAAAGTTTCTATTATGGGTGTGTTAGAAATAAATTAGTCATTGTGGGATTGGAGTCTCGTACTTCCAGTATTATGACGGTTATGTTGTAGTAGTAATTAACTTTTAGTAGTGGTGAAACAAGTTTTTACCTTTAGGAGAATAAAATAGCCTTATTTTCATTCGGTAATTAAATTGTATATGTTTTTATTATTATTGGGTATATTTAAATTAAATAAATTGTACACTATACCTGTTGTATATGTGATCTAAGCACAGTACAGTCAAAATAAAATATAGGTATATATTAATAAATTGTAATAAATTATATAGCATATCTGGTACTTATCTTGGTAGATCTTGGTATATATTGGGGAGCTCTTATTCATCACCAAAGGGATAAGCTCAACTGCTCAAGCCATATTATATATTATACTAGCTGCCAGTGTGCCTCGATTCCGGGTGTTATGGAAGCCGCCTCCGGCGCCTTCATGGTGGTCAAATGAAAATTGTTTCACGGGAAATTCAAAAAGAAATTATACCGTACCGAAAACTGTGACTTTGAGTGTTTAGGGATCTTTTCTCGTCTGGTGTAATACCGTGTCCTGCTGTATGTTTGGTTCTGTTTTGTTGACTGTATAAGAATTGTAATCGAATGTCTAGCTATCAATCATTGCTGTATGCAAATTTAAGAGGTATAGTGCATCTGCGTATGGCGGATTGGACGCATTTCGCGTCGCATCCTAGATGTAAGTGAAAATTGGGGGCCTGCGGCTTTGAGCGGGTACCGAATTTTGGTGCAAGTCATTTGTGA
>NW_021771142.1:5891-8325 GCF_005508785.2 Acyrthosiphon pisum | reverse complement strand
CACGTGCAGGTTGTCGAATTTTCTCTAGCTTTAAGTAGTAGTACAATATTGATTCTTTTTCTTGTGTGTCTGTTACAACTGCATTGATAAAGTTGTTTCTAGTAAATGTTTCTGAAACAATAAAATTATATACAAATATCTGCTGATATATTTTTGAGTACATAAAGAATTCTAAATAATTTACCACTTAGTGTGCGACTCGCAGCCAGTTTAAATGCATGTTAGATATTTTATACAAATACATTACAAAATCTGCATCAAGAGAGAAGCACGTAGAGGTTGTCGAACTTTCTCTATGTTTTAGTAGTAGTACAAAAATGATTCTTTTTCTTGTGTGTCTGTTACAACTGCATTGATAAAGTTGTTTCTAGTATAATGTTTCTGAAACAATACAATTATATACAAATATCAGTTGATGTATTTTTGAGTACATAAAAAATTCTAAATAATTTACCACATAGTGTGCGAGTCGCAGCCAGTTTAAATGCATGTTTGACATTTGATACAAATACATTGCAAAATTCGCATCAAGAGAGGAGCACGTGCAGGTTGTCGAATTTTTTTTAGCTCTAAGTAGTAGTACAATATTGATTCTTTTTCTTGTGTGTCTGTTACAACTGCATTGATAAAGTTGTTTCTAGTATAATGTTTCTGAAACAATAAAATTATATACAAATATCTGCTGATATATTTTTGAGTACATAAAGAATTCAGAAGAATTTACCACCTAGTGTGCGAGTCGCAGCCATTTTAAATGCATGTTTGACATTTTATACAAATACATTACAAAATCCGCATCAAGAGAGAAGCACGTAGAGGTCGTCGAACTTTGTCTATGTTTTAGACCCATGTGAAGTTGGCATTACAATATTGGCAGAACTTTTCAAAAACCTTCCAACAATGTTCAAATACACTTGTTGGAATTTGTTGGACCCCCAATTTTTAACTATCCAATCATGTATTTTGTACTGCCAACTTCACACCTAGCATTACATTTTTATTGGAACCGTTCAAAAACCTTCCAACAATGTTCAAATAGACTTGTTGGACATTGTTGGACACTTGTTGGAATTTGTTGGACCCCCACTTTTCAACTATCCCATCATGTATTTTGTACTGCCAACTTCACACCTAGCATTACATTTTTATTGGAACCGTTCAAAGACCGTCCAACAATGTTCAAATAGACTTGTTGGACATTGTTGGACACTTGTTGGAATTTGTTGGACCCCCACTTTTTAACTGACACACCATATATTTTGTACTGCCAACTTCACACCTAGCATTACATTTTTATTGGAACCGTTCAAAGACCGTCCAACAATGTTCAAATACACTTGTTGGACATTGTTGGACACTTGTTGGAATTTGTTGGACCCCCACTTTTTAACTGACACACCATATATTTTGTACTGCCAACTTCACACCTAGCATTACATTTTTATTGGAACCGTTCAAAGACCGTCCAACAATGTTCAAATAGACTTGTTGGACATTGTTGGAATTTGTTGGACCCCCACTTTTTAACTGACACACCATAATTTGGACTGCCAACTTCACACCTAGCATTACATTTTTATTGGAACCGTTCAAAGACCGTCCAACAATGTTCAAATAGACTTGTTGGACATTGTTGGACACTTTTTGGAATATGTTGGAGCTTACCCTCCTCCTACCATTTAGTTATTCAATGTCAAACTTTGAACTGCTAACTTCATATACTTAGCAATTTGCACTAGACTTTACCTTGCTATTGATCACCAAAAATTGCAAATAATCGGAAATCGAGTTTTGATTGTTCTAAGTCCCATTAGGAATTTGTATGTCAAAAAACTATAATTTTTATTATTATTATTGAGTACTTTAAAAAATTTCAAAAAAATTTAAATTTAGACTTTTTTTTAATGAATATACTTTTTAACAAATTTAGATTTTTTAACACCGATTTTTTTAATGAATATAGATTTTATTATCAATCTAACTTTTATTAAATATATTTTTTTTTATCAAATACAGATTTTTTTTAATATTTAGATTTTTTAACATATATAAATTTTTTTAATGAATAGATTTTTTAACAGATTTTTTAATGTATATAGATTTTCTTATAAATTCGACTTTTATTAAATTTTTATTGAATATATTTTTTTTCATTAAATATAGATTTTTTATCAAATGTAGATTTTTAAGTATCTTGATTACTAAAAGAGTTTTATTATGATTCATTTTTACATACCTTTAACTAATTCTATTAAATTTATTGGGAAAAAAATTCTTGGAACAACTGTTTGTTTGGCTTCTATATTACAAGTATG
This sequence comes from Acyrthosiphon pisum, assembly GCF_005508785.2. Taxonomy (NCBI): domain Eukaryota; kingdom Metazoa; phylum Arthropoda; class Insecta; order Hemiptera; family Aphididae; genus Acyrthosiphon; species Acyrthosiphon pisum. The sequence continues at coordinate 6,010 of NW_021771142.1, read as the reverse complement.
ATATTCCCAGATACTGGGTTCATCTTTTAACAAAAGTTCCAATAAATTATTGACATTATAACGACAATCTAACTCAGTTAAACCACAAATTAGTTTTGATTTATTTCCAAAAGATTCTA
>NW_021771142.1:1484-3116 GCF_005508785.2 Acyrthosiphon pisum | reverse complement strand
AAAGTCAAATTAAATTTTTTATGAGCGTTTGAAATTCATATTTTTACAATAATTGATATTCACTCGATTTCTCATGTAACGATTTTCTTATTTTATTGTAGTTAAATAACGAATGACTGTAGATACTTGAAAATTGCACTGAATGTTTATATTAGCATTTTCTATACACGATAAAATTTTGAAAATAATTTGACTCATTTTGAGCTGTTTACGTACATTGTCAGTTTTCATTTTTTTTAGTTTTTTTTTTTTATAAACATCAATTAAATTTTATTTGTTGGGTGAAAATGCGTGAAAATTTAATACAAGACTCCTGATATATTTTTACAATAGCAGTTGAAAAATATTAAAAATACATAGGCACAATTTTTTTTTATAAGGATTTAAAGTTCGAATTTTGACAAAATTTATCAAATTTAAAATTTAATACTTATATTGTAGTTAAAAATTTATAAAATGTTCAACTTTTATAGCTAAGGATTGAAAATTTAAAACAAGATTCCACGTAAATAGGTTAAATATAAATTACTTTATTCACCTTAATATCATCAAATATACTTAGTAATACCATAAGCTGACTGACCGTTTTCGCTCAGAATCGTTTTTCTTATACAATGATATTATATCATTGAATTCCAATTTAACACCATCCATTACAGTGACCCACATGTAACCTACTGTACAGCAGAGCGACATCCACTTACCGTTATACAGTTATTGGTTATATTTTCTTGTTATTTGTGTTGTATTATTAATTCGGTTCATTTCAATTGTTTCTCTCTTTACGTAAACATGTCTATTAAACAGCGAGTAAATGAAATCATTGAAATATTAATAAAAGTTAATTTTTTGAATCCAAATGGTTCAATTCCCGCATGGTCCTCTGATCTCTACAAAGAAGCATCTAAAGAACTTAATAAGTAAGATAATTAATTATTTAATTGTATTATCTAGTTGATTCGTTTAGTTTTAAATTATATAAAAGTATTAAAAATATTTACAATGATTTTTCAGAAATCCAAATTTCAATCCAATTAGTGTAGATTATTTATATACAATTATAAAAAATAATAGATACAATATATTGAAATGTCTACAACAAAATGTTTTGACCAAAGAGCAATTACTTGCATTGGAACCTGCTGTACACGAAAAAGTGCATAAAGCCAACGTAGATGTTTACACAATGGTACCCCAATTACCAAGTAAGTACTTACCTAACTATTTATTTCACATTTCTTCCTAATAATGTCTATATATTTTCTGTACAAATACATTTGCCTCGTGAATCAGTATGTGATATACCAATACTAATATATTTGCTATATTTACTTATACTATGTACCACGTCCGTGAAGTTGGCACCCCCACTTTGAGATATTGACTTCAAACCAGTGCCAATATTTTGCAACTGATTTGCAACAATTTGCAACACCAATTTTGAAATTTGCAACTTCCCCTATTAGCCGGAAAATCCGATTTCCCCATGGGGGTGCCAACTTCACGGAGCACCCCCACTTTGAGATATCGACTTCAAACCAGTGCCAATATTTTGCAACTGATTTGCAACAATTTGCAACACCAATTTTGAAATTTGCAACTTCCCCTATAGCCGGAAAATCCGATTTCCCC
>NW_021771142.1:0-168 GCF_005508785.2 Acyrthosiphon pisum | reverse complement strand
TTTTCATCAAAAATGTATTCTTTGTATAATATGTTCAATAATAATAAATAGGTAATTATGTTTCTGTTCAATAATATTTAAGTATTGAATTCAAATTTAACACATCCAATAAGGTTAACTTCCTCAATAACGAAATATACTCGATTCCTAGTACTTAATAAAGTATAA
>NW_021771141.1:54620-57095 GCF_005508785.2 Acyrthosiphon pisum | reverse complement strand
AATTATATATTTTCCCAAACAAGCTTGTTTTTTATTTATTTTTATTTAAATATTACACCTTCACCAATTAATATTTAAAATTAACGCTGGTTTTAAGAAGTAAAAACCAACGTGAGACGTGCACTCCAAAGCTACAATTTTTATTTGCTATTTATTTATATTCCACTTAATTAATTACTCACAATACTGCTGCTCTTGGTACTTGGGCCATCCTGTATACTGTATATGCCTCTGCTGTCCTGATTTGTTCTTTCTCTCCGGAGTTGCCAAGGGTGATCGGTCCTCGACGTTGACTTGTGTGAGCTGCCTCCGTGGAGTTGAAACGTTGATAGTAGTCGCTGCACCGGAACTGGACCTCTGAAGTTGACTTGACTGCTCGCCTCGACCCCAGAAGTTGAAATTCGCCGCGTTGACTGCTTGACTCATCTCTAACTCCTTGAAAGTTCCGTACTCGACTGCGCCAGTGTAATATTCTCGTCGTTAGGGCTGGTCAGAGTAATATTCTGATAGCCGTTTAACTACGAGGATATTATGTTTTTGTAGGAAGCAAGACCACTTGTGTTGATAATAAAGATGTTGACAGGGTTGTTATTAAATAAATGTAGGCTGATGAAATATTCTATGTGGTTTATTAAAATGTTCTTCAGTAAAATTTACTAAGTCCAAATAATTAAATTATTACACAAAGTGTCGTGAAGGTGCTCGTAGACCGTAGTGCAGTGGAGAAAACACGTCTGATTACAGGCCGTCTCTGGTCTGCTTTTATAAGGGCCCAGGCTCTCCTACCTACCCCCCATTCCATTGACTTATCCATATTGCGTCGTCGCATTTATCGGTGTCCCGTGTACACGTGTGAACCTAATCATAAATGATGTTTCCACGAACCGACTATTATCTGTTGCATTCTCATCCTGCTTTATGGTATTTTTGTATTATATCTATTTTGTGATTAATAACCTCCCATATCCTGTCGTTTAATATGACTTGTGGTTTTGAATGTATTTTATTATATTATTATCCCTCCGTCTAGCAACCCATATATATAGATAACTGTGACAGTCTTTCACTCCCCCTAGTATCATTCTTTACCACCTGTTTTATTACATTAATAATAAGAGCTCGTATATTCTCACCTTGACTACCTACGTTATTATGTTCTTTATATTTGTATTATTTGAAAGAAACGGATACTATCCGTTACAGTATCCCATTACATTTTATATACGATCTGAAATCGTTAGGATCAACCGTAATGCCTAATGTTATATTGGTTAAGTTTTTACTATTATAGTCATCTATTTGCTTCTTAACTCGTTGCTTAATATCTTCAATTTCATAACAACCCTCTTCCAATGTAATAAAACATATCATAGGATCATTATTGTTTTCATTCTCAGCTACTTGTATAGAAAATTTATTATTATTATCATTAATATTTGGAAACGAATTAAATGACTGTAAACATAACAAAGCTATTTCTGAGTCCTCGTAAAGGTTTATAGGCGGAAAATAATTTACAGATAATATGGTAGCATTCCCAGTTAAACTTAAAGTAACTGACTCATACATTACAAAATCTAAGATATAAATTTAATGATGAGATCCGTGACGTTTAATATGCAGAACTACTGTTAACGTTTTGTTAAACTTGTCAATTGGATTATTGTTTTGGTCAACTAACTGAACAGTAATTGAATTAATATCTGTTTTGTTTAATCTGTAATATATAAGGTTTACCGGAGATTGAACAACCTTTGTTCCTGTTCTCCCACTAGGGAAAAACTCATATATCGAATGGCTTTGAAGTTGGTTGTTGAATGACCCATACATTTTTCACAACTAAAGTATCCAGAGTGCCCTTTAACCTGTTTAATATAAGCTCGAGCAGGTGCATCGGCAATTATTCCTTTTAAATGTATAATTATATTGCTATCATCAACTTGCAAACCATTATTAATAAGATCATTGTGTTCATGAACAAAAGGAGAGAGGTATTCATGAACATTGCATGGTTTTTTTTCTCCAAAATAAGAACCAATATTGAAAGGTTTTATTGAATTATCAACAAAAATACCACATAGAATAGGCCACAATGATTTACCCTTTCTGTCAATTGGCAACCCATCAATGTTGAACCATAATTCAAGGACCGTTAGTTGACGAACGTATGGATCTCTATTTAATAAATGTTTTAATCCATTGGAAATACCAAAATGGATGTACTGACCACCAGCGATTGTTTTTATTTCTACACTTCCTGATCGGGGAGTTGATAATAAGGTCCTGGAATCTGTTGGTAATGATTTTAAGCTCTCCAAATTATCCACAGATTTTAATAATTTTAATAATTCTGAAGCACGACTTCTTGGAAGTCGAAAATTAGTTATAAACGAGGCTAGTTTTAAATCAAAAGTATTCAAATCAGGCACATGTTGAGGAATGTTTATTTCTCTAAGCTCCAAACACAGTTCAGAC
>NW_021771141.1:47221-54520 GCF_005508785.2 Acyrthosiphon pisum | reverse complement strand
TTACCAAAGGTGTTCTGCAGCACTGTTAACTTATCAGGAAATTTATTAGTTGTCACACTCTTGGTGGAAAAAATCCATAAATTATAGCTAGAATGTTTGTATCCTTTTGGTGTTGACGTCAGTAAACAAAGGAAGTCTAGATGTCACATGGATAAAGGGGTATTGCCTTTATCTATACAATGTAGAAGTCCCTCTTTCTTGCACCGCTTTCGATTATAAAGTATACAAGTAAAACAATTATTTATTATCTTGATAATTTTACTCTTCACATCGCTAATAGAATAGTCCACGTTAAACCAGAGCCTCCATCTTTTCTTTTTCAAAATTACCAATATTGTTTGCATCTCATATCACCTCATTCTGCATCCTACAGGGAATCAACAGTAAATGTAGCCCATTGCGAACTTCATATCAGCCCTCCAACTGTGGTTAATCCTCTTGTTGGACAATTCCCAATCATACCCAAAATTCTCTGTGAATTTCCACACATACAGAGTCTGGTATCCGTGAACCGTGAGCCGGCCCTATGTTCAATAACGTATGGTAAAGAGACAGAAGCTGATATCTGCAAAATTTTAATTATTCAAGCCTAGTGGTTTTAACTTTTTAAAAAATCAGAAGTAACTAAATGTGAGTTTCGGTTTGCAGTATTAGAGAAGATATGTTTTTTTTCATTGGAAATTTTACATTATTTTTAGTCATAATTATGCTTATAAAATATAACACAATAATTGATTAATAAATTAATAGTTAAATAAAAAAAAAAAAATGCAGATATCAATTTTTACCGTAAACATTTTCTTGCAAAAACCACATAACGTATTATAGTAATTGTATGTATTTATTATTATAATAAATGAGTAGGTATAATATTAATATTATTGAATTTGTACAATATTTTTATAATTGTATGAATGAAAAAAAAAGTGGCAAAATATGTTATATGAATATTCTAATTTATGCCAATAAATGATTTAAATTATCATATTTAGTCACAAAAAAAACGCCATGAAAAAGTTGATAACTGATAAATCATATTTTTCCACAATAATTATACGTGATCCGTGTAGATAGTATATTGGTAAAATGTTGTATTACCCATTAAATATTGTACCTGGAGTTACCATATTTTGAAACAATAAAATATTCATCTCGCGCTCAGTTAATAAAACAGCGCCAAAAGTGTGACCTCACACCTTTGAATAAGAGGATGAATTTAAATATCTTGGAGTCAACATAAGTCATAAACAGAAAAAATAATATGCATAATGAGATCATACTGAGAATAAATAGTGCAATTAAAGTATATTTTGCCATGAATAAGATGCTCAGCTCAAGACTATTGCCCAAAGGTATGAATGAGAAACTGTATACTTCTTTTCTGCGTCTGTTAGTAATGTATGCGTGTGAAACGTGGTTAAAAATACAGGGATATAAATAAGAACTACTCCCTTTTGAAAAGAAAATACTACGGAAAATTCACAGACCTGCTAGACTTCAAAATTGTGAATATGAGAGAAGAAAAATGAAGATCTGGAAATGTTGTTTAGCAATCCAAATCTTAGATTATTCCTAAAAGCAAAACATCTGGAGTGGGCTGGTCACGTTTGGCGAGCTGTCGGAGGTCTTACAAGAAACGTCTTAATCAAAAATCCCCCAAAAAAGTGACCAAGAGGAAGACCTCGTCAGAGATGGTGAAGGGGGAAGAAGGATATTTTAAATGTCGACAACTCAAAACGACTGGATGACGTGATGGACCGGAATGGATGAAGAAACTTTGTGGAAGCATGCAAAATACCTTAATGGCCTGTATAGCATTAAATAAAAATGATAAAATAAAATATTTATCTTCAATGACAGATATAATATATAACCCCAAAATCGAATTTTTTAAAGATATAAGCTTCTAACTCTTCACCATTCACCACTGAAATGTTTTGCTAAATATTGTTATATAGTGTAACGAGACAACAACGTTCATCAATTACTCTAAATAAATTTGAACTACCTACAAGATGCGAGTAATAATGAAAGCTAACTCTAGTATTAGAGCTTTGGCAGTACCAATTGTTGAACAATATCTATCTGAACCGAATGAAGATAGGTAATATAGATTATAAAGAGGAATTGGTAAATTACTAATATTTTATTTTGTCGGAAACTTGTAACGAGCCTACAATTGCGCAACTACTGATGGAAGTATAGAAATGAATTACGAAAATGAATTGTAGTACTTGTATTTATTAACTCTTTAAAATATTATTATTAAATCAAAAAAATGTCTCAGTCCAATAAATGTATAATAAAACTGTGGGTCAGCGAGATGTGACTATGTATTTAGTTAGACTGTTCTTCTTGGGTCTCGTTGTTCATCTGATGGACGCTTGTCCACCAGCTCCCCTCGATGGGTATCTGTCCCTGTCCCTTCTATTATTTCAGATGACCACACATAGTCATCTTGCGGTTTAGGCCTAGCGTGAGATCGTCGCACGCTGGCACACGCCGGATGTCTAACATATATCTATTTGTGGTGTTATTTATTATAACAACACAAATTCTAGTTTATATTATTTTAGAATTATTTATATACGTAGTCATATATCTAGTGCCAAACGCCGCTCATGGTCACGCGCTATTACACTACTATACGTACTGTATACGTACCACGGTTTAAGATAGAATGGTTGAGTGACGATTCATACAATCCCACGGTACATTACGGCTGAAAAGTTTCTTATGAAATAAATGTTTTTACTCACTGGATACTAGCGCTTCCAGTGCCAACATGACCTATCACTAAATGTTGGCGCCAAAAACATTAAACAATAATTCCAGACGGAATTTTACTATTTACTATAAAATTTAGCCATACCACAGAATAGAAAATAAATAGAATTCTATTCTGTTAGACTGTAAACATACTACAGAATATAGCAATAGTCATACACATAAAAAGAGATAAAGGATATGTTAATTCGCGCCAATTCTATTAACCATGATATTATAATAATTGTGGTTATTGTGAATTAATTATAAAATTGTCATACTTCTTTTTATATTAATTTAAAAATGCCAAGTTATTGCTGTGTACATGAGCCTCACGAGGCATCAAAATCTCTTTTTGGAGTCCCCAAAAATGCAGATATTAAAATATTGTGGGAAGAAGCATTAGGGATGCAACTTAAAAAAAGTCATAGGGTCTGTGCAAAACATTTCTATGAAAGTGATATTGTTAGTACTTGGGACTCAGGTCAAGGATCCAGTAAATATACTGTAAATATATTTTTTATAAATAATGTTAAGTTTTTGTATAATTCATTTTTTCTACATTTTGTTAGGTGTGTTTAAAGAGATTGCAACTTAAAAAGGGTGTGATCCCAATAAACATTAAACATGATAATATTAATAAACAAATTGATTTTGGTAATGTCTCAAACTGTGTACAGACATTTATTGAACCATTTATACCTAGTAATGCATTGATTCCGCCAGAATCTAAAAAAAGAAAGGTAAATTTCAAAAACAGATTACAAATTAAAATAGAATAAAATTGTTCATTGTTCAATATTACTTTATTGTTTAAGCAGATTGACACATTAAACCCTTCAACTTCATTATACCAATTGGTTTTAAATAACAGAGAAATTATAGATGTACCAAATAACTGGTTTCATAGTAATGAAATAGCTCCAATTGATATTGCTTTCCACACTCTGAGTTCTTTCAAAAGCAATTATTCTAGATATATTGAAAAGCAACTCATTATTAAAAATGGTATATTACTATTTATTATATCAGTATTATAAAAGAACAGTACCTATTAAATAATTAATTATACATTCAAATGTAATATTTTGTAGATTCTAAAATAATTTTACTTATCAATAATAAAATTGTAACACCCCATGAAATTGGGTTAAAAAACATTCAACAAAAAACCATAATAGAATTTCAGTCACTTTTTAATCAATTTGATAAAATTAAATGCTGTCAAGGAGCTTTTTCTTCTACTGAAAATCAAGATATAAGGGCTTCATATGGTCCTCAATACATTGAATCATGTGGTCAATGGAGACACATACAGTGTTCAAGTGTAATTAAAGATGATAGGTAAATTATTTAGCAGTTAAATTAGAATCATGAAATGTATGTATAGTTGTAACTCACAATACTGTAATGAATGTGTTCCAGTAACTGCAATATTTGTCTCTGGTGTAAACGTCTACTGTACTCTAGTCAAAAAAAACGTGCAAGAATTAACAGTGGACAAAATATTTTAACAGTTTTTTCTCCTAACAAACAAAAAAATTATAGTAGAATCCAAAAGGCAAAAGAAATCATTCAAAAACAAAATTTTCGTAGAAATAGTAAAATTTTAAAATTGCAAAATAGTTTAAATAAAATTCAAAATGAAATGAAAAACATAAGTGAACAAAAATTAAGTGACATTTTAATTAAAGCAAACGTTTCTCAGGGTCAATCAGAACTAATTAAAGAAATATTCTCAGCAGCAAAATTTAAAAACCCTAAAAGTAGACGCTATAATGAAAACTGGATGTTATTATGCCTAATGTTTCAAATAAGGTAAGTAATAATAGTATAATATTCAAGTTTTTTAATAATTTACAAATACTGGAATACTTCATAGATCTCCAAGCGGTTATTCATTTCTTCGTGGACAAAATATCTTGCCATTGCCATGTGTAACAACGTTAAGACATCACTTGTTAGCAGTTAAGATTGGATGTGGTTTTGACGATAATTTCTTCAAACTATTAAAAAAAAAATTTGAGAATAAAACAGAGAATCAAAAAAAAGTTGTATTGGTGTTTGATGAAATATCTTTGAGAGAGAGTATATCAGTTAACACTAGAAACCTAACATACCATGGTTTGGAAGATTATGGTGATGAGTTGAATACTAAAAGTACAGAAAAAGCTAATCACGCATTAGTTTTGATGATTCAAGGATTATCTGAGAAATTTCATCAGCCAATCGCTGTCTTTGCCTCAAAAGGACCAGTTAAAGGTACATTTAAGTGAATCGTGTTTTAACTATTAAATAGTACAATAAGTTACATTTTAATTGCTGAAATTGAATAGGTATTGATCTAACTAAAATTGTGCTGAAGGCGATTCTATTGTTGGAAAATTCTGGGGTTCAAGTGCTAGCTATAACAAGCGATGGCGCATCAACTAATCGTACAATGTGGCATACGTTAGGAATTTATGCACAATCAGATGAAATACGAAATTCATTTACCAATCCATTCGACAACAATCGCCAAGTGTTTGTATTTTCTGATGCACCACATTTGCTGAAAACTGTCAGAAACCGGTTGCACACTAAAAAAACATTAAGAGTGATTATTTAACATATAATTATTCATGAAATAGTTTAATTCAGCAATGAATACATAATTATTAATTTGTTTTAATAGTACAATATTTGAAAGAATATTAGTAAATACAACTTAAATAATTGTATATACCTATTATATTAACATTACTTGTTGATTAGATTAGTCCAACAAAACCTCCAATTAAATGGGCATTTTATGAGCACCTTTATGAAACTGATTCTAAGTCGTTGACAAGAATTTGTCCAAGACTCACCAAAAATCACTTTCAACTTAACAGTTTCTCAAAGATGAAAGTGAAGTTTGCTTCACAAGTAAGATCAAATAACTCCTAATGAAAAATAAAATAAAAAAGTTATTTAAAATTGTGTAAATTATCCTTTATTTAACAGATTTTTAGCAAATCAGTAGCAGATGGTATAAGATTTTTTAATACTAAATCATACCCAGGGTTCATCACTGTGAGGAAACAATACATTTTACAATTTTTATGAATAATTTATTTGACGCCCTCAATAAAAAATTTCCAGCAGAAGGGATAAAAAAAAATAGTCAAGATTTGGAGGTTTCATTAAATGTTATGTGTTGCTCGTTTCTATGTGATGTTTTGTGGTACTTAAATCTTAGGAAAGTATTTTATTTATTTGCTAATTAATAATTTGTAGTATAGTAGATAGTTGTAGTTTTTGTAAATTTACTATAGTTTGTTCAGTGAAATCAATTAGTTAGGTACATAAATATATTTGTTGGTTAAAGGTATTGAAAAACGCACTGAAAGTTTTACATACATGGGAATTAAACGTGGCCAATAAATTACTGTCAGAAGATGATTTTTTAACAAAACAAACTGCTGAAGGGTTAAAAATAACAATTAAGTCCACAATAGAATTGACAAATTATCTTCTTGATGAATGCAATTTTGCTTATGTGTTGACAAGTAAAACTAATCAAGACTGCTTAGAAGTAATAATTAAATACCTATTATTATAATGTATAAAATTACTGATTTCCTAGAAATATGATTCATTAATTGTATGTGAATTTATTTTCTTTAGACATTTTTTGGTACCATTAGACAAGTTGCTGGTCCCAATGACCACCCTACTACACCTACATTTTTACAACTATACAGAATGTTATCGGTATATTCAATAATCAAGCCCCCCAAATCAGGAAATTGTTGTATATTAGAAGGTAAACAATTCATTTTTTCCCTAATTTAAGTTCTTTTTCATATTTATTCTTGTAGAAAATATCCCAGTTATTACAATCACAGACCTAAAAACTATATTAAATGATAAAAATGATGTAAATGAAAGGGAAGTTAAAATAAATAATTTAAAACAAAAAATTGATTACATTGTTGAAGAAGGTCAATGGAATTTTGAGGATGTTTTTAGCGAACACAATTATAGTGATGTCAGTTCTACATCTTTTGAGTGTGCAGTTTATTTTATGGCAGGGTAGGTATACTATACCTACAGATTATAAAATAATTAAAAATACAATTTTTATTATTACATTATTATTTTATAGGTATATAAATAAAAAATTGATAAAAACTACAAAATGTGAAACATGCCTTAAGAGTTTACAAACTATTTATGGAATATCATCAAATCCAGCTGCTGATTTGGTGAATTTGAAAACACGGGGATTTTTAACACATCCAAATCATTATTTATTCAAACTTTTGGAGTCATTAGAATTATGCTTCATGAAACATGCTGAATCTCCAAGTCCTTTTGATGATACATATGAAGAGTTCTTTCAGGCAGAGAAAATAACCATAACTTTTCCATGTAATCTACATAAGACGGAAATCATAACAGACATTTTTATTATGTATATAACAATGAGGATGAGACAGTATAGTTATACAAAAAATCAGAAGCTAAAAAATTAAACAAAACCAAGAAAAAAATATCTAAATTAGTATC
>NW_021771141.1:44599-47171 GCF_005508785.2 Acyrthosiphon pisum | reverse complement strand
ACATGGCCTATCACTAAATGTTGGCGCCAAAAACAATAATTCCAGACGGCATTTTACTATTTACTATAAAATTTAGCCATACCACAGAATAGAAAATAAATAGAATTCTATTCTGTTAGACTGTAAACATACTACAGAATATAGCAATAGTCATAAACATAAAAAGAGATAAAGGATATGTTAATTCGCGCCAATTCTATTAACCATGATATTATAATAATTGTGGTTATTGTGAATTAATTATAAAATTTTCATACTTCTTTTTATATTAACTTAAAAATGCCAAGTTATTGCTGTGTACATGATCCTCACAAGGCATCAAAATTTCTTTTTGGAGTCCCCAAAAATGCAGAGATTAAAATATTGTGGGAAGAAGCATTAGGGATGCAACTTAAAAAAAGTCATAGGGTGAATTTATTTTCTTTAGAAATTTTTTGGTACCATTAGACAAGTTGCTGGTCCCAATGACCACCCTACTACACCTACATTTTTACAACTATACAGAAAGTTATCGGTATATTCAATAATCAAGCCCCCCCAAATCAGGAAATTGTTGTATACTAGAAGGTAAACAATTCATTTTTTCACTAATTTAAGTACTTTTTCATATTTTTTCTTGTAGAAAATGATAATAATGATGTAAATGAAAGGGAAGTTAAAATAAATAATTTAAAACAAAAAATTGATTACATTGTTGAAGAAGGTCAATGGAATCTTGAGGATGTTTTTAGCGAACACAATTATAGTGATGTCAGTTCTACAGCTTTTGAGTGTGCAGTTTATTTTATGGCAGGGTAGGTATTCTATGCCTACAGATTATAAAATAATTAAAAATACAATTTGTATTATTACATTATTATTTTATAGGTATATAAATAAATGATTGATAAAAACTACAAAATGTGAAACATGCCTTAAGAGTTTACAAACTATTTATGGAATATCATCAAATCCAGCTGCTGATTTGGTGAATTTGAAAACGCGGAGATTTTTAACACATCCAAATCACTATTTATTCAAACTCTTGGAGCCATTAGAATTATGGTTCATGAAACATGCTGAATCTTCAAGTCCTTTTGATGATACATATGAAGAGTTCTTTCAGGCAGAGAAAATAACCATACATTTTCCATGTTATCTACATAAGACGGAAATAATGACAGACATTTTTATTATGTATATAACAATGAGGATGAAACAGTAAAGTTATACAAAAAATCAGGAAGCTAAAAAATTAAACAAAACCAAGAAAAAAATATCTAAATTAGTATCATCTTAGGAAATATAAGCTTTTGGTTTATAGTGTATTTATAGTAAGATATTAACAATTACAAATTATAAAATTATGTTTTTATACAAACTATATTTTTACTTTGATTTACCTATTATTCCTTTTGAGTTTTGGTAATCTGTTTTGGTCTAGAATAGAAAAATTGAATTTAAAAAATCTGTTTATTTAACAACTGGTTCTTATTTTTCTTTGTAAAATTAGTTAATACTTCATACAGCAGGTTGGTATTAGATTGGATAGCTATTAAATGCCAAAATAAAATTGACATTTGTTAAAAATAATTACATTGTAAAGTTCTTCTATGTTTTCAATCATAAACTATAAAGTATTATGAAGTTGTAGGTACTACATAATAATAATTAATAATTATAATATAGTTTAAAGAATATTAAGATTATCGTGGTAATTTAGTAGATCCGAGATTGCGCCACAGGGCAGTGAGTATTTTATATTTTTGATAAGAAATTCTACCGCCGAAATATCAGACCTCGTCGCTCAACCATTCTATCTTAAACCGTGGTATAATGTAATAACGACACTGTCAGCTACCCAATCTCCGCCACGGCACTCGACGCGAGCGAAGTACTGCCGCGGGCGACTCATATATTTGGCTCATACGCGAATAAGTCTTCAACGGGGCCGTACGAAGTCCGTAGGGGCGGTAATACTCGAATTTTGAAAAAACCCGGCAAACTTTAGTTAAATATGAAAGGTAAATAATAACGGGAAAAAAAAGAGAAAAAAAAAATTTTGTTTTACACGGCCGCCGCAAATTATCGATAATCCCGGCGTCAGAAATCGAACCTGCGACCGTCGGATCACCCATACTTGCGCCTTATCCTACCTACCTAGCTACTGAGTTGAGAACTGGAGTCAAATCTATGACTCTTAAACCGTTTCGCCGTCCCGGCTTATTCCGAACGCGGTTCGCACGTCCGCTTCGGGCGTCGGAGCGGGCGATCAGGCCGCGTCGGACGGCGGACGACAGGCTTCGCCGCCCTCGGACGTCGAAAACGCGATATTCGCGAAAAAATTCGGACCTCCCGGCGCACGTATTTATGACCGTATATAGCGATACCTACTCGTCGGCGGGACGTCCGCTTTCCGCGACCCCGCTCCGCCACGGGACTCCCCCCGGAGAAAGCGAGGGCGCGCGCCGCCTATAAATTTAGCGGGGAACGCGAATAAGTGGTCGACAGGGTGGCGGACGCGTCGAAAAGGGCTAAAACTCAAATCTTTGACAAAAGTACGAAAACGCGCGCGACGGCGGCGCTCGGTTTG
>NW_021771141.1:43543-44549 GCF_005508785.2 Acyrthosiphon pisum | reverse complement strand
TGTTTTTGCTGTAAGGAAAGGCTGAAGCTGCAGTCGCAGCAGCAGTAACTTTGGCTGAAAGCCTAAAGGCCCAAACTGCTGCTGCGGCTGCTGCTTCAGCATCAACGGCAACAACAACAACAACAACATCAACGGCAACAACAACAGCATCAACAGCAACAACAACAGCATCAACAGCAACAGCAACAACATCAACAGCAACACCATCAACAGCAACAACATCAACAGCAACACCAACAACAGCAACAATATCAAAAAAAAAAAAAAAAAAGAAAACATTAATAATAAAAAAATTAAAAAAATAATAAACTTACTCTCAATTATATGGATGTTTTTATTTTCTGCAAGCCATTGAAAATATTCAATTGTAGGTTTTTGAATTGAGGTTGAGATTTAAATGCAACTTAATAATAAGAGTATGACTATTGACTAATCTATAGTTAAATTTTAAGGTTACAACTTACAAGTTCCTTAATTGTTCGTTTTTAATTATTCAAGAATATGACACTGCTAAATATTTGTATGAGGAGTTGGTGAGAAAAATTTTAAAATGTATTACATAAAGTTCATTAAAAAATAAGTTATGCATAACATGTAATAATTAATATATTATTATATTATGTATGGTTAGAACTGAGGATAATATCACTTAGATAGAATATTTAATATTCTATCTAAGTGATAATACTATAGGTACTAAAAATATAAGTGATGTGCATTAAATATGGATTTTGCCCTTGCTGTAAAAATTAGAAAAAGTAACTATATATAATATTACTATATTAGAGCCTCTTAGTCACCTAAACGCTTAAGTGCCACGTCGCCACGATATTATATATTATAAATTATAATAAACATTATACATATTACATAGTCACACGGATACAGGTATAGGTTTATTTATTATAATTATGTAATTATATAATTATATTCTCCCTATATTTTTGATCTCCGTAGCAATAATAAATTATTTTTGACCTTTTGAGTGCGTAACTATAATATAGCG
>NW_021771141.1:33429-41187 GCF_005508785.2 Acyrthosiphon pisum | reverse complement strand
GGTATACGTTATGCGGCATGCGCTCATTGGTCACCTGGGTCTTTCGCGCGCTAAGTAAGATTACTTAAGAAGCCCGGTGGTTCTTGGAATACATATCGTCGGGTAGCAAATTTTCCAGGCTTTCCGAATATCTATGTTAAGTCCGTCGACTCCTTCCGGAACATTGCAAAAAAAATTAAAAACCAAGCCCGGGTATACGTTATGCGGCATGCGCTCATTGGTAACCTGGGTCTTTCGCGCGCTAAGTAAGATTACTTAAGAAGCCCGGTGGTTCTTGGAATACATATCGTCGGGTAGCAAATTTTCCTGGCTTTCCGAATATCTATGTTAAGTCCGTCGACTCCTTCCGGAACATTGCCAAAAAAATTAAAAACCAAGCCCGGGTATACGTTATGCGGCATGCGCTCATTGGTCACCTGGGTCTTTCGCGCGCTAAGTACGATTACTTAAGAAGCCCGGTGGTTCTTGGAATTTACATTTTCGGGTAGCAAATTTTCCTGGCTTTCCGAATATCTATGTTAAGTCCGTCGACTCCTTCCGGAACACGGTCAAAAAAAATAAAAACCACGTGCGCGTCTACGTCAAGCGTCATACCGGCATTGTTCACCTGGCGCTTTCATGAGCTAAGTACTGCTACTTAGCAGTAATTAATTAGCAGTAATTAGCATAAAAAATTAAAAACCAAGCGCGGGTATACGTAAAGCATTGTCTGGCTGTTGTGTGCCGCCTTTGCGGATCCATTTTATAATTCTTAAAAACATAATATGAGGGTTTTACTGACAACAAAATATTTCGTGACGAATCTTTTGCCGCTATCTTGTGGTTAGAAATGGAAGTAGATCATACAAACGGCTATATAAAAAGTGGGCGCCTAGAAAATACTGTAATGCAACCGAGCATACAAGGGCTCTTATCACTATCCACACGAAAAAATTGGTCACCTAGCTTTGGTCACCCAACTTCACACACGTTATATCTACTATGACCAAGGTTTGGAGGCGGAGTGGAGTGGTACGAGGTTACCCCGCGAAATGTTTGTCCACTTCTCCGCTCATCTAAACTTTGAATATTTATAACTCATAAGCTACTCGTCCCAATTTCGATTTTCATGTATCAAAATATTAATAAAAATATTCTGCTTTGGAATAAAAAATTAAAACCCTATGTTGTCATTCAAAAAAGTAAAAAAACTTAAAAAATTATAAGGATAAAAAATATTTAAAAATATAATTTTTTAAGAAAAACGTTGTTTTATAAGCGACTTGCAAGTATCTAAAAAAATATTTTCAAAAAAACTTACACTTTTTGAAATAATGAGTGTTGTTTGATAAAAGAATCATCCGGTATATATTATATAATATAGGTACTGTATAATTCAAATAAAGTGAAAAATTTAATTACTTTTCATTGCATACAAGTTACATCCTTGTGCAAAAATAAACAAAGTCCAGGAAAAAAATTCTACTAATTTAACATTTTTATTACCTTCCATTAATGTGTGACTGATACATTGCATTTTATCCATCATATTATTATAACTTGATATAGATGTTGAACTTATATTTGTTAAATTTTGTTGTACATTTTGGGACAATGCTGCGTAGCATAAGAATATTATTATAATAGTTATTAATATATAATATATAATTAAGATTACCTACCAGTATTTTGTTCAGAATTGTCTTCACCATAATTCTTTTCTGATTGCTCCCCTATATCAGGTGAGTTTTCTTTACTGCTGCACATATCAAATACACCTAAAAAGCAAATTCAGTTGTAGTAATTATTAATAGCTTTAAAATAAATAAAACATAAATAAATTTAGACAAATTAAACAAGTTTTATAACATTATGTTTTTATGATTATTATTATTATTTTTTAATCGTATAACAGTTTTTGGACTTAGTCATGATTTGTGAGGGTATAAATTACCATTAAAATGCTTAGGACCGTTTTTACAATGTATTGTATAGTGCTGGTTAGCGCTAACTGCAGTTAGTTAACTGCACTATGGTGATATTCTACAGGATAATTTTTATCAGTTATAGTGTTCACCAGCACTTTACCGTACGTAGTAATAACGGCCCTTTATAGTCTTTAAAAAAAAAAAAAAATCAATAAAAAACTAAATAATAGAAATACCAGAAGGTTTTGGAGCTTTCTCTAAATCCACGAACGATAAATAGTAATTGCGATGAAGAATTGAATCACTTCCATCTGAATCAATTTGTTTATTATTATTTTTCTTTTTTAATCCTAGATTACAATTAAATGTATTATTATCTACAAGTTGTGCTGTAAATAATCAATAATCTTTTATCATACAAACACAATAAAAAATATAAAAGGTGATTTTTTAATTACAAACACTCATTTTTTGTAAGAGTATTAACTTTTTTGGAATATTTCTTTGGAAAATGTTCTCAAATAGTCAAATTTTGGTTACTTCAGTAGTATGATATTTTTCATCCCTTTGGTTTTACCCTAATTGAGTAACAATTTTTTATTTTTGAATAGCAACCCCTTTATTTTATACCGGAAAAGTATTAATGTTAATACATTTTAAAAAACTAAATGTACACAATGTTGTGCCATCAAAAAATCAACCTGAATATATTATGTATAAACATGCATTATAATATATGACTTTTTAAATGTATACAAGTATTAACATAACTTATGTTGATTTTATTAATAATTAAGTTCTAAACACAACTGATTACACGTTTTTGAACTTACTTTTATTCGCGCTTTTACATAATTCAATATCCCTTGTATCTTCAGTGTTCTTGTTAGAAGAATCAAAGAACTGTTTTTTTTTTACGTTTTCTAGGCTTATCTACATTTTCCACCTCGGTTGTACTGGTAATACAAAATGTTGTTAATTTTTTCTTTGCTACCTCATATGATTCTGAAAGTTTTTAAATGAATACAAGTAGTTTTAATTGTTAATATTTAGCCTAAACATCATATGCTTAAAGTTGAATCACAAACCAGCAAACTTTTGTGGAATGCATTCAAATTTATCCGATACATAGAAGAGCATATACAAGAGCAAGGGGTGTTGTAAAAAGGATCAACTTTTTCAAATGTAGAACATACTAGGAAAATTTCTCCATTCCGTTCAACAATATTTTTAACAATGCATATAACATTTGATGACATAATCACACAATCATCTTTTTTGGTACTTCTTCTTTTTAGTTTTTGAATTCGTAGCGTATATGTCAGCATGAATAAAATAGAATATTGAGTGACAGATTCAGCCCGTATATTTTCTGGCAATGGACCTTCATAATGATGACCATCGAGCAATGGGTACAGTGGTATTTCAGAAATATCAGTATGACTACACATACGTTCTTCTATGATACGGTTGTGAAGTTGAACTAATGGAGAAGGACCTGTTTGTAATATTTTTTTCAAATGCTGTAAATAATTCTCAAAAGGAAAAGCTGAAAAATTATCTACTACACCATATTTTTTGCAGTCATTTGCCAAATGAATAAACGAATGTACATTGTATGAAACATTTCCACTGCCAAATACGTGAGAAAATGTTTTTACAAAATGTTTAGCTAAAGCATTGGCATAATCATTTTGACTATAAACAGTTTTACTACAGCTCAAAATTCTCATGACAATATTAAACATTATTAAATTGTTATAAACAGGTAAACTAACAATATGTTTAAATAAAAATGGTCCCGTGTACAACATTATTTGTCTTAGTTCTGTAGCTTTAAAGGTATGGAAGTCACTTAAGTTGTGTGGTACACGAACAAAGTCTGAACATAGATATTTTGAAATAATTTTCAAACGATTATTTATTAAGATGATTTGATTCTTAGAAAGTCGAATTTGACCAGACGAATTAACAACTTTAGACCCTCTCACAATACAATGTAATATTTTTTTCATTATACCCAAGCAACAAAGATGCATATAGTCCAAAGGGATACTTGAGACAAGCCCAATACCAGTAATATCTAATAAAGGAGATTTTCCAACATGATGTTCTTCATTAGTACGGTTTAAAAATGAATCATCGGTACGTTCTTGAGCAGTTTCGTCATTAAATGATACACTACCATACAAATACTCTCCTTCAACCATACATTTTTCACAACTAAAGTATTCAGAGTGCCCTTTAACCTGTTTAATATAAGCTCGAGCAGGTGCATCGGCAATTATTCCTTTTAAATGTATAATTATATTGCTATCTTCAACTTGCAAACCATTATTTATAAGATCATTGAGTTCATGAACAAAAGGAGAGAGGTATTCATGAACATTGCATGGTTTTTTTCTCCAAAATAAGAACCAATAATGAAAGGTTTTATTGAATTATCAACAAAAATACCACATAGAATAGGCCACAATGATTTACCCTTTCTGTCAATTGGCAACCCATCAATGTTGAACCATAATTCAAGGACCGTTAGTTGACGAACGTATGGATCTCTATTTAATAAATGTTTTAATCCATTGGAGATACCAAAATGGATGTACTGACCACCAGCGATTGTTTTTATTTCTACACTTCCTGATCGGGGAGTTGATAATAAGGTTCTGGAATCTGTTGGTAATGATTTTAAGCTCTCCAAATTACCCACAGATTTTAATAATTTTAATAATTCTGAAGCACGACTTCTTGGAAGTCGAGAATTAGTTATAAACGAGGCTAGTTTTAAATCAAAAGTATTCAAATCAGGCA
Organism: Acyrthosiphon pisum; assembly: GCF_005508785.2. Lineage (NCBI taxonomy): Eukaryota > Metazoa > Arthropoda > Insecta > Hemiptera > Aphididae > Acyrthosiphon > Acyrthosiphon pisum. Next base: position 36,469 of record NW_021771141.1, on the reverse strand, counting down.
CATGTTGAGGAATGTTTATTTCTCTAAGCTCCAAACATAGTTCAGACTCATTATTAAAATAATGTCGAGAATAATGTTCAATAACTCCTGGTAACGTATTATAGGTTGACTCCATTTGAGAAAATTGCTTAGGTGGTTCGACTTGTTCCGATTGAACAGAAATAAGCGGAGAAATAACATTATCCGTGTTGTTGACTAAATAATTAATTTCAACAATCTTTTCTCTCCGTCTTTTAGAAACTTGTGATAAGCAGCTACTGGGCTTATAAGCATTTTTGGGCATTTCCTTAAATTTTAAAACAAAATCAATCAAATTGATTGAATCAATCATAGAAAACAAACATTTATATAATTACTAAAACTAATTATTTATTAGCTTCATTTATTTCAATTCTAACTTCTACCAAAATGTGGCTCTATAAAATGGATTGATATCACTTTTATGAAAATGATAAAAGAAAAAATTAATTAACTTGTATCAACTAACCTCACTGTCCCCGAGACTTTCCCTACTGTACCTAGTTTTAAACAATTTTATGCTTTTTTGAAGAGCGGTTCATAAAAATATGTGATGCATCTTAGTATCTTACTGGTGAGTGGGTTTAATTAATAATAATTCATTACCCTAGTATAAACGTGGTAGGTACCTACCTAAATATTAATATAATTTATAAAGTATTAAAAGTACTTACGTCAATGATCAGCTGTATACTCGAACGTCAATGAAACAAGCACACTTTATACTAGTAACTATATAAGCTTATACCTATAACTTACAAGTACAAAAACAAGTAGGTTAGTAAGTACCTAATAATAATTATTATTAAACTTTTATTTAAATTCAAACATCGTCATGACGTTACTTTTTATACGAACACAAATCACAATATTATGGGCAATTATGGACAGTTATAACTAATATAACTAATAAGTAAAATAAAACGCGAATCAGCCTCAGCAGCAAGCGGACACTTCTTACAAGTAAACGCGTCTTTACTCTTGAATCTTGATTCCTCGCCGACCGTTTGTGTAAAATTACGTTAGTGTGAGTAGCTCCTCCGTGGCTCCGTACCACTACCCTCCCGCCATTTGAGTCGAAAAGCCGTTTTAAAATAGAACTCATGGACAATATCCCGACTCCCGAGTACTGAAATACCCAATACCCATCATAGACCTATAATAATTATAATACTTGTGTTCATATAGTAAAATTTATCGTATCGTATGATCCCGAGCTCTGATAATTAATATCAATAATATTAGATTATAATTATTAATACAATAGTTATTTACTATTTTATTAGAACCGCACCACCCGCCCGCATACCAGCTGTATGTTCCGTCTATGAGTATAAGGTCTATGGAAATACCCGAAATAACACGTACGCTATCACAAATCACAATCGAGAACAATAAATAAATTATAATATTATATAATTATGATATTTATAATTATACCCTATAAAAACTTAACAATAATTGAAAACCTAATTATAATATTATTTTTCTTGCGTGTTTTTCATATTAATATTAATATCATATTATTGTACAACTTTTTATTTTGGCCTTTGATCAATATTACTTTAATTAGTTTTATTTTGGAGTTATCAAACATATATAACATATTGTAAGCTTCCGCAAAAAGAAGGCACCCACTGAAAATTTGTGAATAACCAAATTAAAAAAGATACATTTTATTACGTATTAAAAACTCACAAAAAAATCATATTATATTAGTACCTATTATTATTATATTAATTAGTATACGAATAATATGTACCTATCAACGTATTTTAAACCTAAAATATCCGTATATCCTTACACGTAAATCGATTTAAGTTCGACCAACCGATAATACACGTATGATTGACATTAATTAAACGTAGTTTTACCACGGAAAGTATACGAATATGTATCAACGTATTTTAAACCTAATATAATCGTATATCCTTACACGTAAATCGATGGAAATTCGACCAACCGATAATACACGTATGTTCGACGTTAGTTAAACGTAGTTTTACCACGGAAAGTATACGAATATGTATCATCGTATTTTAAACCTAATATAATCGTATATCCTTACACCTAAATCGATGTAAGTTCGACCAGCCAATAATACACGTAGTATTAACGTATATTATACGAATATTAATTACGTATATATATATACACCAACATTATCCTTAGTATACACGTATATTATACGTGCTGTGTTTACTGGGTATTTGCTGCACCATCATATTATTGGCCAACAAGGTTATTTCTCCAGTCTAAATTATTCCTTTTCATCACTGATTTAAATTGTTCAAAAAGTGCTTCACCTGTAGTATTCGATGACTCGGTTAATGCTAACAATCTTTCATGGATGTTTCCATTAAAAATGTATCGAATAATAAATGACAGGTGCTCTTTATGAGACCCATCAAATGTTGAGTCTATGCATATACTAAACATTTCAGCAGCATTTGTGACTTAATTACTGATAATACATATTCAGCAACAGATTCAATGAGTAAGTTTTGTCTCTCCACGAAATAAAAGAATATTCTTTTCTGGCATTGCTCTTCAAATTACTAATGTGTACTGATAACGTGAGCGAATGTTCTGCTAATAAAACTACCATATCTTTGAAATTTCCCTTTATCTCATTTTTCCAGCATTCATTATGTCATCTAAAAGATAAATTGTGTTTAGCTAAATATATAGTAATCTCTATCAATTGTATTACAACATCTCTATTAAAAGAGACTTGACGATGGTGTTCTTCAGTTAATGATGGTAAAATAGGTAAACAACGTGTACTTATTTTAATTTTCAAAGAAGCCATAATATGAGTTTCACATACTTCATGCTTGTTTATAGACATTAAACCATTTTTCCAGTAGTTGAAGGCATTCTTTATCCAAGCATCATTTGATTTGGCACAATCAAAAATACAATAGAAGCAAAATATTTTGTCAAGCTTTGGAGACTCCATGATTTAATTTTAATAAACCTAACAGGATCATTTTCAAACATAGTATTTTCCTCAAATAAC
>NW_021771141.1:29576-31866 GCF_005508785.2 Acyrthosiphon pisum | reverse complement strand
TGCACTTAGCAATCAGCATATAGGTAGGTACCTACCAAAAAAAAAAAACAAATGGAACAATTCGTATTTCCGGGGTTCCTCAATCATGACATTATGGCTATATGTGATATGGCTTTTATGACTATATAAATTATTGGATCATATATATTATTAATTATTAGTATTTATAATAATGCTCGCACAGGAACAATGGTTTTTCCGCGTAGTCTGTATAATGTTCATAACGACTAGATATAAATAGCAGTGTTGTAATGTATTTGAGTAAAATTATTCAAATACTTTTTTCCGTATTGAATACTTTTTTAAATAATTTTTATTTTGAAGTATTTGAACAGTATTTTAAATACTTTTTTTAAATTCTGAGTGGAACGATGAATTTATATATTTTACAATGGTGTGTTTTTTTTTTTATTTTTTTTTTAAATTTTCATGTTTTAGGACAGTAAAAGTGCTTGGATTTTCTTCAACAGTATCTTTTCTGATAAGAAAGTGAATCTAGTTGGTACTTTGGGGGTTAAAAGTAAAAATTTCCCAGTAGTTTTGATAAGCGTCGTGAAAACAAAAGAAAAATTGAGGAAAAACTGGAATTTTTACGCGAAGTCTGTTTTCGAGAAAATCGATTTTGTAACTCTAAAAAAAATGAACGTATATACATGAAATTTTTACTGGTGGTTTATATTTGCATTTTCTATACACGATAACATTTTCAAAATATTTTGATTTATTTTGAACTGTTTAGAGACATTTTCATTTTCCATTTTTTTTTTAGTTTTTTTTCTAAAAATATCAATAAAATTTTATTTGTTGGTTTCGAAAGCTTGAAAATTTAATATAAGGCTCCTAGTATTTTGTTTCAAAGGCAGATGAAAAATATTAAAAATCTTTAGTCACAATTTTTTTTTATAAGCATTTAAAGTTCAAAAAATGACAAAATATGGAAAAATCACGAAAATTAGCAAATTATTTTGAGTTAAGAATTCATAAAAATTTTTCTTTTTAAATCTAAGATTTGAAAGTGTAATACAAGATTACTCATTATGTTTGTCTACCTTTATCAATAAAAAAATCTCTACCGGAAAGTCAAATTAAATTTTTATGAGCGTTTGAAATTCAAATTTTTACAACATTGGATATTCACTCGATTTCTCATGTAGCGATTTCCTTATTTTGTTGTAATTCAAAAACGAATAACTGAAGATACATGAAAATTTCACTGAATATTCATATTAGCATTTCCTATACACTGTACAATTTTGAAAATATTTTGACTCTTTTTGAGCTGTTTACGGACATTTTCAGTTTTAAATTTTTTTAGTTTTTTTTTCTATAAATATCAATAAAGTTTTATCTGTTGGGCCAAAAAGAGTAAAAATGTAATACAAGGCTCCTGGTATATTGTTACAATAGCAAGTGAAAAATATTAAAAATACATAGGCACAATTTTTTTTTTTATAAGCATTTAAAGATTGAATATTGACAAAATTTATTAAAATATCGAAAATTATCAATTATTGTAATTAATAAATTATAAAATGTTCAATTTTTATAGCTAAGAATTGAACATTTAAAACAAGATTCCATGTAAATAGTTAATTCTGTTACCAAAAGATCTAAAAAATACACAAGCACAGTTTGTTTTTATGGTCATTTTAATTTCAAATTTGGACGAAATTACATATTAAAAAACCTAGAGTAACTATTTTAGTTATCTTGTTGTGATTGTATAATATTATTCTTGGGTATACTTGAAACTTCTAAAGTATACTATTATATTTCTATGATAGTATCACGGTTTGTTGTTGATGTATAACGCGTTGTAAGTACCTAATGGATATTGTGATATGATTAATTTGGAATTTATTATAGGTAGGTACCTATTATAGGTCATTTTTTTTTAATACCATAGATAAGTATATAATATGTCTTATACCTAGACTGACATAGTAGACATACGGTGTATAAATTAATCTTATTTGCAGTAGGTAGTTATTTAGGTATAAAATATAATAATTATTAATAATGGTTTGAAACATGGTTGAAAGATAGGCGCAACTAGGGTTGGGTAACATTTTGATGGGATGGATGCAGCCTGCCTTAAAAAACAATAGTCAGTGGCTTATACCCCCCCCCCCCCCCCAGTTCCGCAACTGGGTTGAAGACATATTATGTGAAATTTTAAATTCCCGTCGGTGGACGGTGCAACGGTGGCGGCGAGATGTCCATCGGCGAAACGGTGGCGGCGAGAATGCTCGGCGGTGAGTCGGGTGGCGGCGAAACGGTGGTGGCGAGA
>NW_021771141.1:26261-29296 GCF_005508785.2 Acyrthosiphon pisum | reverse complement strand
TATGGCTTATAGGTTCCCTATTACAAATAATTGTTTTTAAGCCCCCCCCCCCCAAATGTTTACCCTAGTTGCACTATGTTTCAATCCCCTTTGAGACCATTATTTGTATACATAATTTAAATATGAAATAATCAGCAAAGTATAAAAAAATTAGGTCAGTTTAGATACGAGTGTATTGTTTTAAAACTAGCACAAATTCGTCTTTTATTTTCTGAGTGAAAAGTGTAAATATACATTATATTGAACCCCTTAACAATAGTGCTTGCATAAAGATCTTCTCAAATCATTAATTAAAACCAATTTATAATATGGTTGTGCAGTATTTCGCTGATAATATGCACTTAGCAATCAGCATATAGGTAGGTACCTACCAAAAAAAAAAACAAATGGAACAATTCGTATTTCCGGGGTTCCTCAATCATGACATTATGGCTATATGTGATATGGCTTTTATGACTATATAAATTATTGGATCATATATATTATTAATTATTAGTATTTATAATAATGCTCGCACAGGAACCATGGTTTTTCCGCGTAGTCTGTATAATGTTCATAACGACTAGATATAAATAGCAGTGTTGTAATGTATTTGAGTAAAATTATTCAAATACTTTTTTCCGTATTGAATACTTTTTTAAATAATTTTTATTTTGAAGTATTTGAACAGTATTTTAAATACTTTTTTTAAATTCTGAGTGGAACGATGAATTTATATATTTTACAATGGTGTGTTTTTTTTTTTATTTTTTTTTTAAATTTTCATGTTTTAGGACAGTAAAAGTGCTTGGATTTTCTTCAACAGTATCTTTTCTGATAAGAAAGTGAATCTAGTTGGTACTTTGGGGGTTAAAAGTAAAAATTTCCCAGTAGTTTTGATAAGCGTCGTGAAAACAAAAGAAAAATTGAGGAAAAACTGGAATTTTTACGCGAAGTCTGTTTTCGAGAAATCGATTTTGTAACTCTAAAAAAAATGAACGTATATACATGAATTTTTACTGGTGATTATATTTGCATTTTCTATACACGATACAATTTCAAAATATTTTGATTTGTTTTGAACCATTTAGGAACATTTTCAGTTTCCAATTTTATTAGATTCTGAGCAGAGCAATGAATATATTGGTTTTACAATGATGTGTTTTTTTTATTTTATTTTTATTTTTTTATGTTCGTGTCTGTTATCACCTCTTAGGATAGTAAAAATGTTTAGATTTTCTTAAACGGTATCTTTTCTGATAGGAAAGTGAATCTAGTTGATACTTTTTAAGTCTCCGAAAACGTCCAAGTAACAAGCCAAATGCCTCTTCAATTACAACCCGAGTAGAGCTTAATCGTCTATTAAATAATTTTTCTTTATCGGTCAATATATGGGTAGCTTTAAAAGGAACTAATAAATTTTCTAGCAATGGAAAAGCGGAATCTCCAAGTAGGTGAAATTATTTAAATTACTTCTAGAAATTATTTGTTGTGGTGTTTCTAATAATGTATTACCCAAAGAACAATTTTTGAAAACTCTTGCATCGTGAGAACTCCCAGGCCATCCAGAAAATATGTAGGTGAACTCAAGGTGAGCATTACATACTGCCTAAAAAAATAAAAATAAATTTTTTTATTAGCACTTGATTTATCTAATATGTATGTAATTTACCATGAGAACTATTGACTGAAACATTTTCCGATTTGTATAATCACTTCTCTTAGCTTTTGGAGCATGGATACGGATATGACAGCCGTCAATACAACCAATTGTGTTTGGCATATAGTTAACTCTCAAGTTTTTGAAATCTTGAATGGTATCTATACAGAATTATACATATGATTCAAGATACAAGACTAGCTTAATGAGTAGTAATAACAACAATACCTATTGCTGAACTTCCTATAGGCCAAATTATAAACTCATCAAGAATTTTTGAAAGAGCACGAATAAATTTATGAATGGTACGGCATGCTAAGCCTCTACTTATTCCAAAACGATCCCCAACTTGACTATACAATTAAACAATATGTATATGAAATTAATGTACTTATTCAAAAATTTGAATAGCTAGGTAAGTACTCAATACATTTTTGTAATAAAATATTATATTTGTAATAACATGTAGGTAATAACATAATGTTAAATTATCAGTAACACTAAACAAATATGTGAATAGTAAAAGTAATTTTTGTTTATATTACCGAAATGTCTCCGTGTTACTTATGTACCATACAGTCATGAAAGTCGATTTTTCAAAAGCAACTAAAGGCCTTCCCACTTTGGTCATGCGTAGAAAATAAAACGGTTTTACTTTACACATTAAAACCTAATATTTAAATAACAAAATTATATTAGTGTCAAATTTAATTCAAATTCATTATGGCAATTACTATTCTACTTACTTCAATTGAACTCCTGGTAAGCCTAAAATGACTTTTAAAATCCAAATCGTCATACATACTTGTGACTAACATAAAATTGGTTATACGTATTTTAGAATTTGAAATCGTTGACAAGCGATGATGAAGAATTTTTTTTTGTTTATCTAAAGACTTACTGCTTTCATGAACATGATTTAAACCAAAAAAAAAAAAACAAATAGGGATGTACTATTATCCATTTTAACTTTTAAGATTAATCAAAAAAATAAATTAGGTATCATTTATTATTTTTATTTTAAATTTAAATATTTAATATTTATCTAACTGATAAATTTGATAACTGATTTTTATCATAATCACTCATTATTATGATTAGGGCATGGTTACGTACGCGGACTAAGATATACAGGACTGGCGACGATCACGATAACGTGGTCAGAAAAAGGTATACATGTTTCGGGTGTACGGGGGGGATCTTCCTTTTTGAGCCTCAGCGCTACCTGGTGGCAATAAATAACATCTATTTTCAACAAATCCAAGAGAAACCATAAATAATAATTACTATTTGTTGTTTAATAAATTAATTCTTCTGTTAAATTATTAATTATTATACGAATTAAACTACCTTTACCACCAACCATTGCAAAATATCAACAATTAATTATATAATA